>NC_091480.1:93435079-93735079 GCF_036971445.1 Narcine bancroftii | reverse complement strand
TCAACTCTTCCAAGGCTTCCTAGTTATCAGTCAATCTGCTCTTTTACATACATGTTGATGATATCCTCCACATTTTCCATGTGTAAAGTTATATGTATTTTCAAACAGAAATAAAGTTGTTTATCTGACCTCTCAATTAAAGGATTTCAAGATTTTTTTTTGTGCAGAAATTTAATGTTAAAATGTCAGTTTCTGGTAACTTTGCTTATAACCAGATTGGCACCATTAAGGTAAGGACGGGTAACTCTTTCTTTCCTGCTTATTTGACCTTATAACAAATGCAATAATGGAATACTGAAACTCAAATTGGAGGTCCAAAACTAACACATCAATTCATTGCATCTCACTGCTTTTCTACGTGCAATATGACCATATGAGCATTTTAGTGAATATTTTATATGAATATTTTAGTGCCAAATTTTTGGATCCAGAGGATCACATCATACTTAGCATTCACATTACTAACATCTCAGCGAGGTTTGTCACAAAGCTGGAGAACCTCAGCAGGTCGAACAGTGTCCTTTATATGGGAAAAACAAAAATACTTCACCAATATTTCGGGCTTGAGCCCTTCATCAAGGCGCCTGAATGAAAAGGTAAAGGGGAGGAGCATAGTCCCACAGGCAGGAGGTAATAGGTGGAGAAGGGAGGTAGGGCATTGCAGCGAGCAGGGAGATGGTTGTTACAAGTCCAGAGAACCCCAAAACCCAGCAGCAATAGATATTCACCAAGACAAATGGTTACTTAAACAAAAGTTGCTTTTAATTATCTTTAAACATGAAAATAGAATCAAACTTTAACTTATCACTAAATTACTTAACCTAACTTAACCCCCTTCTAGTTCTAAGCGCACATTTGTGTAAGTTCCAAAAAGTGGTTTGGTTCACAGTCCAATCTCACTTCTCATTCCTTCAAGTTCACTGGTTGCAGGCAATTCTTATGCTGTGCACAGAATTTAAAGTTCACCAGGGTTTGGTGCTTGAAAGGTAAGTGGTTACCGCTCAGGAAGATTCTTGTCGGTTTTCAGAGAGAGATTTGTTGTTCCACAACTGATGTACTTCCATTAGTCACTTCAGTGCCTTGCTGACGAAACCTGCCCCATCAGGGATCTCCAGATGATAACCTCTTTCCTTCAGGTCACCACAGAGTTCCCTTTTGTTTCACTTATTCCAAGTGAAACATTAGACAACCAGCCTCTCCTCTTGCATGAACCACAAGGGCTTTGACCAGGCCATATTCCAAACAGGGTTGCTAGCTTGTTCTGTTCCAGTCCCAACTACTTCTGTTGTACAAGGGATCTGTGTGTGTGTCTCTCTCTCTCTCTCTCTCTCTCTCTCTCTCTCTCAGAGAGAAAGCCTGTTTGACTCTCTCTGCTTACAAAACCACATGACCCTCTTAGAACAGCAAGCTCTCCTTCCATACAGCAGCGGCTCCAGCATTCTCTTTCATCTGTTGCCTTTGGTAAACAACAATCCATTAGTGAAATCTCTTGAGCACTTTTCAAAGCTCTTGCAAAAGCTGTGAGAAGCCACTATGTCTAGCATGGGGCAGAGTTCCAGTATTTCAAATAAGATTTGTTTTAAAAGTTTTGTATGTGACCTACACTTACAAACCTTTCCCAATTTATCTCCCAAAAACATACCTACATACTCTATCACATGGTGAAATGAGAGAGAAGGGGTTGGAGACCTGAGGGAAAGAAGACGGGGGGAAGCGAAGGGAGGAGGAAATGTGAACTGGCTGCATGAAGACAAAGATAAAAATATCCTCTTGTGGCTTGCTACACCAGCAAGAGTCCATAGTCTCAAGTAGAACAAAAATACACATGCAGCTGGATGAAAAGTTCCATGACTTGACACATCAGGGAAACTGATGCATCAGGTGATCATCAGATGGATCTGGACATTTCCCAACAACTGGAACAGCTGGCTTCAGAATACTTTGTTCATACAGAACAGGGTACAGTTTTTGAGGTGAAAGTACATGAAAAGCCTGTAAACATATTGGAGGTTGTAATAACTTTAGCTCTTATAAATTAGAAAAAGCCTGGACAACTTCAGTTAATTTAGATGCAGCCATCTCTGTTCCATCTCCTCCAAACTCCCCCTGCTGGTAAACCCTGGTACCCCAGGATGTGTGGCAACCCAATCACACAGGTATTGATTGATTGATCAAGTCAACATACTACAGTAGCCATTCGCAACGGGAGCCGAACAGCACCCTTGGGGCCAGGGAGGGGGGGGGGCACAGACTGAAATCATAATTTTTTAAATGTTTTGTGTAGTCAGTACAAGAGAAATGTGGGGTGCTTGGTTGAATAGCCACAATAGAAATGGCCTCTCTTGTGCAGGTGAGACAAAGAATCGGGGATGTTGATGAGAACATTAGGGAAACCAAGTAGGATTAGTGTAGAATTTCCCTCTTGGTAAGTCAGAGAGACAGAATCAACACCTCGTTATATACATTAATGATCTAGATGATGGGGTGGTGAATTGGATTAGTAAATATGCAGACGATACTAAGATAGGTGGAATAGTGGATAATCAAGGATTGCAGAGGGATTTGGGCTGCTTAGAAAAGTGGGCTGAAAAATGGCAGATGGAATTTAATGCTGATAAGTGTGAGGTGCTTCATTTTGGTAAGAAGAATCAGAACAGGACATACGTGGTAAATGGGAGAGCATTGAGGAATACAGAAGAGCAGAAAGATTTAGGAGTGACGGTACATCGTTCCCTGAAGGTAGAAACTCACGTGAATAGGGTGGTGAAGAAGGCTTTTAGTATGCTGGCCTTTATCAATCATTGCATGGAATATAGGAGTTGGGAGGTGATGTTGAGATTGTATAAGACGTTGGTGCGGCCTAATTTGGAGTTCTGTGTGCAGTTTTGGTCGCCTAATTATAGGAAGGATATAAACAGAGTGGAGAGAGTGCAGAGAAGGTTTACCAGAATGTTGCCTGGGTTTAAGCATCTGGAGTATGGGGAGAGATTGGACAGATTGGGTCTTTATTCTTTGGAGCGTAGAAGGTTGAGAGGGGATTTGATAGAAGTATTTAAGATTATGAAAGGGATAGACAGAATGGATGTGGATAGACTATTTCCGTTAAGAGGAGGAAAGATTAAAACAAGAGGACATGAGTTAAGAATTAAGGGGCAGAGGTTTAGAGGTAACATGAGGGGGAACTTCTATACTCAGAGAGTGGTAGCCGTGTGGAATGATCTTCCGGGAGAAATAGTGGCGGCGGAGTCAATTGTATTATTTAAGAAAAGGTTGGACAGGTCTATGGATGAGAAGAAGATGGAGGGTTATGGGCATTGTGCAGGAAGGTGGGACTAGAAAGGGGTGTTTGGTTCGGTGCGGACTAGAAGGGGCTAATGGCCTGTTTCCGTGCTGTAATTGTTATGTTATTATGTTATGTTAATATTTGCAGTTCTTCACTGTTTCTGATCTATAACAATGTGGGAAGAACTTCTAAATAATTTAAGTGCATATCAATCAGAATTAGAAAATACTGTTTATGCTCCTCAATGTAGTCCAAGTGAACACAATCCTAAGGTGCAATAGACTTGGAGCATGGATCCAGAGGTGTTGATTTCAAGCAGCCTCACAGCATAAATTCAGACTCAAAATTCTATATGCCTTTAGCCTTCTCTAGTCACCAAGACCATGTGAGAAATGCTTCGGTTATGCTCCTGTAGTTCTGTCAATAACTGTTTCCTGAACTCTAAAAATCTGATGACTCATGAACCCCACAAAATGAAAGTCAAATTTATTGTCATCTGCTTGTACAAGTACAACCCGATGAAACATCGCTCTCCAGTCCTCGATGCAAAAAAATGTAGACACACAACCAGATATAACAGACATCTTTGGCTTGGGGTAAATGTCCACGTCAGCTGCAGGCTCGTTTGTGGCTGACAAGTCCGATGCGGGACAGGCAGACACGGTTGCAGCGGTTGCAGGGGAAAGTTTGTTGGTTGGGGTTGGGTGTTGGGTTTTTCCTCCTTTGTCTTTTGTCAGTGAGGTGGGCTCTGCAGTCTTCTTCAAAGGAGGTTGCTGCCCGCCGAACTGTGAGCGCCAAGATACACGGTTTGAGGCGAGATCAGCCCACTGGCGGTGGTCAATGGGGCAGGCACCAAGAGATTTCTTTAGGCAGTCCTTGTATCTCTTCTTTGGTGCACCTCTGACACGATGGTCAGTGGAGAGCTCGCCATATAACACGATCTTGGGAAAGCGATGGTCCTCCATTCTGGAGACGTGACCTACCCAGCGCAGTTGGATCTTCAACAGCGTGGATTCGATGATAACAGACATAGAGACATACAATACATATGCAGGACAAGTATTTCACCTATACAAATAAATAAATATTATTTCATGAATATGAGAGTCTCGGAGGGTTAGTGTGAGCAGTTCCTTTGGTCGTTCAGCATTCTCTCTGCCCATGTTCCTCAGCCTAGTGGTACTGGCTCTAATACTCCTGTATCTCTTTCCTGACAAGAGTAACTGAAAGATGCTGTGTGCAGGATGGAACAGATCCTCAAGGATTTTGTGCACCCTCTTCAGACAACGGTAGATCACGCCGATGGTGGGGAGGGAGACTCCAGTGATCCTCTCTGCCACTCTTACGGTCCTTTGGATTGACCTCCAATCCATTTCTCTGCAGCAACCGTACCACACTGTGATGCAGCCGGCCAGGATGCTTTCAATAGAGCTCCTATAGTAGGTTGACATAATGGTGACTGGTAGCCTTGCCCGCTTCGGTCTTCTCAGAAAGTTCAGTCGTTGCACCTTCTTGACAAGTGAGGAGATATTGAATGTCCACGATCGGTCACTAGTTAAGTGAACTCCAAGGAACATGGTGCTCTCCACTCTATGCACCACAGAGTTATTGATGTGTAGTGGAGGGTGGTTGCTCCTGATCCTCCTGAAGTCCACGATCATCTCCTTTATCTTGAACATGTAGAGACTTGATGACACCATTGGAGATGGATCTGGCTAAGCAGCTGTGGGTCAGTAACTGAGCATGCAGCCCTGAGTGCGCCAGAATAGAGGATTCATCTGTGCATAACTGGTGTTTTATTTAACCAATGAAAGGACACATTGTCATATCTCTCTGAAGATTGGGCCAGTCCCACAGGATTAGTTCAAAGCATAGATTCCGTTTTGTGGAATCAGGTGATGACACAGGTGAGGCACAAATCCGCGGCACGGTTAGTGTAGCAGTTAATGCAAATGCTATTACAGCGCTAGTGGCCTGGGTTCGTATCCGGCACTGTCGGTAAGGAGTTTGTACGTTCTCCCCTTGTCTGCATGGGTTTTCTCCGGGAGTTCCAGTTTTCTCCCAGCCAGGAACTGCAGGTCAATTGGTGTAATTAGGCTCATCGACTGAAAGGGCTTTTTACTGCGCTGGATGTCTAAATTTAAATTTAGATCCAGTGTCTGAAATACACATTTGTTGCATGATATTTTCATGGTCACTGATACTGCAATTTATGCATGGTACTGAGAGCGTCTACCTTGATTTTGGCGCCACATGTTAACAGGATCAAGGCCACAAACTGGATCCTTGAATGATGTTTCTGATCTGTTAGCAATCTGAATTTTGAACCTTACAAATATGTATGAAATTCCTTGACCTCAAAGATTATGCTCAATGTGAGCATAATTTAATTCACTTGGACGCTGCACCTGAAGGTGATACATGCACAATGGCAATGCCAAATGCCATGTGGGGATGCCTCACCATCAAGTCATAAATGTTTCTCTGAATCATAGTCTGTCAGCCACTTGCTGTTCAAAAGTTGGTGGTTGCATTGCTGAACTGCCTCTTCACACTGTGAATCCGGCCTCTGACCTTCACATCCAATGACTCGTGTAATGGCTAAAGTATGATTGACAGGTTGGTGAGGAAATATCCATTATAGTTCAACAATCTTCCACATCAGCTTTTGCTAGCAGTGTCCGCACGGCTCTGAGTCGAGCTCAAGCCTTGTGCATTGATTTAATAGCCACTGATCTTAGCAGCAAATTTTTTCTTGCGAGTTTTACTCTGATTCTGTACCGCCGCAGCCAAGACATACCCCTCTCCAGTATTGATAAAAACTGTTCCTGTCGGTATTGAAACCAGAAGATCATCCACAAAACAGCCAGTGTGTAAAATCTGGCCTGCGATGTGCTAAACAAAATCACCGGTGCTGTCGAAATCAGGAGAGGAAGTGATGGGTTATGGAGCCCCTTGTGGACATTCATGGTGAGGTAGTCCAGCTCCGGGTCTAATTCCAGCTGTTGGTTTGTGAAGGATAATTCAAGTTTACTGAAGATTTTTTGGATCTACCGTGGGAGCAATACATCCTCTGCATTGGGGAAGGGATATGTTTCAGCTTTCACACAGAAATTTGCCCTGTGATGTTATGGTTGCCACATAGACTCACTTTGGTACAACTACAAAGGGTGCCACCAAGTCACTTCTCTCCATGTGAGGTATGTGCTATGGTAGATTCCTTTACCTCAGCCAGTATCAGCATTTCAGTTTAACATCCCATCTAGAGGTGGCAATGCTGACGGTGCCACATTGCTTCAGTACTGCATTTCAAGTGGTGAAGTAAAATAGAGTGCCCATGACTTGGCTGAGGGGAAATTGCGGCCAACAAAGTGAGCAGACACTTAAAGGCTTGTTTGCTTTATGTGACAAGTCTGTGTCTAGGCAGACACAGAATTCAGAGAGGGGTTAGCTTTTAAAAATGCAACGATGGATCCTGTCTCTCTCCATCAGTGCTATCTGGCCAGATGGACATATGACAAGTCCCTATAATTAGCAACACGTCGAAAGGGTCAGGATATGTTCCTAACCAACACATTAACTCAATGGTTCTCAGCCTTTATCTTTCCTCTCACATATCACTTTAAGTAATCCCTATGCCATCAGTGCTCTGTGATTAGTAAGAGTGTGTGAGAAGGTTGAGAATCACTGCTCTAGACCCAATTGTTACTGAATAATTTTGCTTGAGAAAAATTGTCATTGGCCCATTTCTTTTGGAGTTCTGAAACCATGCACATAGCGAGTCAATTAGGTACGATTAAAACAATGGTTTTTGAACTTTTTCTTTCCACCCACATACCACCTTAAGCAATCCCTTACTAATCACAGAGCACCAATGGGATAGGGATTACTTAAAATGGTATGTGAGTCGAAAGAAAAAGGTTGAGAACCACTGATTAACCCATTTGGTCTTAACCTGTCAGAGATATTTCCTTCTGCTCTATTCCCGCTCCCCACCCTCTTTTCCATTAAAATGTAACCTGTTTTCTCTCTTTCCAATTCTGGAGTAAAGGGTAATGGAGCTGAAACAATGACTCTATTTCTCTTTCCTCAGATTCGCCCTGACTTGCTGAGTGTTTCCAACATGTCCTGGCTGCAGCAATACAGAATCAGAGTGGAAAGAGCACTACGGGCATTCCTGTTCATCCTCAATCCCTTTCTTCATCCTGTCAGACATTATGAGTGACTTTGGTAACATGTGACTCTTTGCCTTGAAATCCTTTATCTTACAGCCATCATTACAGTTAGAGACATAACTATCCGATACTCCTGAGTGCATGTAGTAGAACACTTTCATTGCTTTGTAAGCTGATTAACTTTTCTCTGTTCAGTTTGATCCTCAATAGTATCAGTCTTCATTGTCACCAAGGGGCAGGATCCCCCTCATTACAGGAAGGATGTGGAAGTTATGGAGAAGGTGCAGAGGATGTTGCCTGGATTGGAAAAATATGTCCTATGAGGCAAAGTTGGCAGAGCAGGGCCTTTTCTCTCTGGAGTGAAGAAGGGTGAGAGGTGACTTAATTAAGATGTACAAGATTCTGAGAGGCATAGATCAGGTCAACAGCCAGCATATTTTTCCCAGGGTGGGAATAGCAAACACCGGAGGACATCTGTAAAACGTGAAGGGTGGAAAATTTAGGGGAGACATCAAAGGTAAGTTTTTTTTCTACAAAGAGTTGTGGGCGCCTGGAAGGCATGACCAGGTGTGGTGGTGGAAGCTGGAGTAATAGGGACATTTAAGAGACTCTTAGACTGGCACATGGATAAAAGGAAAATGGACGGTTGTGGGTTAGGAAGAATTTAGTCTATTTTTGCTATGTGTGCCCTGCTGTAATGTTCAATTCTATTCTATTCTATTAGAACCATAAAATATTACAGCACAGAAACAGGCCCTTTCGGCCCTTCTAGTCTATGCCGAACTATTTATTCCTCCTAGACCCACTGACCTGCATCTAGTCCATAGCCCCTCCCTTCCATGTACCTGTCCAAATTCTTCTTAAATGTTAAAATTGAGCCCACATTCACCACTTTAGCTGGCAGCTCGTTCCACACTCCCAACCCTCACTGTGTGAAGAGGTTCCGCCTAAACTTTTCCCCTTTCACCCTTAACCCATGTCCTCCGGTTTGTATCTCACCTCTCCTCAATAGAGTGAGGAAAAAAAACAGTTTGTGGGGAAACAAATGTCTACCCTGTATCTGCCTTTCTATACTGTACTATTCTAACCCACCTTTTGTCCTTGTGTATTACTGGATCTGAATCTCTTACACAGTAACACTATTGTCTACTGTACAGGACAAGAAGCAAATGTGGTGTTCAGCTGCAGATCTACTGATTTTCCTCTCACATCTACCTGTTTGGAAGTAAATTCCATTCTACTTCCATTTTATGAGATTCCATGTAGAAAAGATTTACTAGGGATGCTACCCAGATTGAACCACATGTCTTCTGAAGAAAGGTTGAGCGAGCTGAGCTTTTCTCTTTGGATCACTAAGGGATGAAAGGAAACCCTAATAGAGATTATGAGAGGAATAGATCAGGTGGGCAGCCAGCACCTTCCTCCTAAGGGCAGCCATGGCCAATACTAGAGGATATCCGGAGAAAAAAACAGGTCAATGGAGAACAGATGGCCTCACTGTATCTGCCTTTCTTCCTCCTCTGAACAGGAAAATATTTTTCACTGTATCTGCCTTTCTTCCTCCTCTGAACAGGAAAATATTTTTGACCCTTGAGAACAGACCCATGGACCTCAAAATCCATAGAGATAGACCTAAAGACTTGGGAAATTAGACCTCTAGGCCAATGGGAGTCGATATAAGGATCTTCAGACCAACCCAAAATGGCTTTTTGACCCATCAGTCCATTGTGCAATATACCTACCTTCCCAGGGAAGAGGCAGTAAGAAGGACAACATGAAGCACACTCAGGGAAGCTTGGAAATGCCCTTCTTTCTCCCTCTCCGAAATGGGTGGGCTGGTAAAGTCGGAAGTGGGTGGGTGCACATATCGTTTATTCCATGATTTTTATACTCAGAGCATCAAAATGTTGGGGGAATGACTGGAGTACAAATTGATTATATCTCTGTCAAAGTATGGTTGAGCAAACAAAAAAAAGCATTTTAAGTCTTCCAAAAGACAATCGGTCAAGGCCAAGAGAATGTGAAATTATAATGCAGCGTGTAATTTCTTCTCCATGACAGAAATACCAGGTACAATCAGGATCGTTTTAAGTTTCCATTTTAAGGTCATTAACAAATCCACTTGTGTAGATAGTCTGTCCCTTCCACTGTATAAAAGAAATTCCTGGCATTTTGCCTAATTTAGTGCTGCAAGTCTCCATCTCTTTCTGATAACCTATCAATTGGATATGCTCCAATTCTCTATCATTTTTAAACCCATTATCATTTCCACTCACTATTCACATAGAATTAAAAGTTTGAAGTTAAATACAATTACGGGTGAAGACTGGGTTATAATGTGTAGTCACTGTTGTTCCACACAATCCTTGGAGGTTCTTTTCACAACTAAAAGCTCATAGACCAATGCTTAAAAATTATTCTTTAGAAATCAATCAGCACCATTAAAGTTACAGTTGTTCTTGATGAGACAAGGATGCTTTGTTTGAGCATGCACCGCAGAAAAATGATTGCAATCTGAGATCCCAGGCATGACCCATGTCTCATTCGACGTGACACAATCCAGGACTCTCCTTGATTATCATGGAGTGTGGGAAGGAAATCCATTTATGTTCAGTCAAAGCACAGAAATGTTGGAGGAACTCAGCTGATCTCGTAGCGTCCATAGGAGGTAAAGATATATTATGGACGTTTGAGGCCACATCTGGAGAACTGTGCACTATTCTGGTCTCCTTACTTGAGGAAGGATGTACTAGCTTTGTAGGCAGTGCAGGTGGGGGGGGGGGGGGAGTTCACCAGGTTGATTCCAGAGATGAGGGGGTTACCCTATGAGGACTGATTGAGTCATCTGGGACTGTACTCACTGTAATTCCCATTATCCAGAATTCAAGCAAACAGCAGCCTCAAGCAACTGGCAAAATAATTGTGGAAAATAAATAATGTGGAAGTTTAAACTTGGCATGCCTTGCCGTTAGTTCACCAATCCATGCAATGCACAATCTCAAGCAACTGGAAAATTCACTTATCCAGAATTTACCAATCCCTTTAGGTGCCGGATACCAGGGGTTTTACTCTACATTCTACTGCATTTGTCCACATTATAGAACTACTGCCATATCTAAACTTATCCCTTATTCAATCAGGAAGCAGAATTGTTGGTCCAAATCATCCCTCATTTTCATATCATCAAACTTGAAAATTGTTCCATTCATGCACTAAATTTTATCCAAATGACAAACACATGAATTGTTCTCATACGATCAGATCCACTCCTATCTAATCCTGAAGCACTGCTTAACATTTTCAACCAACCAAAGATCCACATGATCTTCATTTTGGAAAAAGTCAAAAATAGTCAGATACTCAAAGCTTTTCAAATAGAATTTTTAAAACTCAGAAGCCTTACAAATAAAAAAAAAAGTTTCATTAAAATCACTCCAAAAAGTTAACAAACTATTTAAAAAATCAAAATAAAAACAGCAGATACATTCACGTCGTTTTCCACAGGGACTGGAAACCATTCAAGAGAGTCAGACTGATCAAATTCTCTGGTTGAATTTTGAAGCTCTCTCCTCCGCATCAGTCCCGAGATCAGAATTACCAATCACACACAGAAGCTCCCAGCATGGTGAGCTGACCACTGCAGAACCAATGGCTATCAGTCAGCTTAATTTGGCTCACAGAATTGCAAGAACTCAGAAAAGAAGGTTATATTAGCATTACTTGAGGAATTAACAAAGATGGTGAACAAACAGCAAATGTTTTGGATAAACTTTCAAATGGCCTATAACACAAAGCAGTTGAGACCAGTTAGCTGAGAGTTTCTTAGAGCACCTAGAGTTGGTAACATTGTCCCTTTTCAAGAATTCTAATCAGAAACCTCTTCTAATTGGTTTCGGGCATAAGCTGGTGAGAGAGATGATTACTCTTGTAGTTGATGGAATATTCCGTGCAATCGTGCTGGAAACAGTAGGAAAAATACACGTAGCGTACTGGGAGAAAAGTTGGAATGTAAAATTGTTTGCCAAAGAATTGAGGCAACCATGGAGCATTGATACAGGGCCTTTAAGATGGCAGTGCCCTCTTTGGTTCTTCACAGGAGATTTAGCAAGAAAATTCATTCCTTTCTGGTATATGAAATAGCAGGTTCCTGGCATTTTTCTAACAAGTGTTATAACTGCCACTAGAGGGATCTTTCATTATTGCTGACAATTCTTTGTTGAACAAGAACTTGAGTGAGATTGAAATCTATAATAATTTGAACCAAATGGAAATTTATCACGAGGAATTGAGTAATCACATCATTTGAATGAAGCAACCCTGAACTAAGAGGGGTAACCCATTCCTCGGGACTGCTGACAATGGGACTCATGCTGATTTAATAGCTCCAATCCATCCCACAAGGAGTAGCGGTATGTTAAATGTTATCATCGGCTGGAAAAGACCATGCATGCAAATCCATAGCGTTGGTTTCTTGCAGCTAATGGAACTTTTGAAAAAAAATCAAAGATTTTTAGCCAAAGGATAAATGTAAAATGATTCTCATTAACTCCTAAACATTGCAAAATTACTGCTGTGCATTCTGTATATCATTCACACAAAATGAAAAGCCAAACCATTCCTAAAGATGCTTTCCATTTTAACAAAAGATGGACCCACCCCCAACAACTTCACGTGGCATCCATCATGTTTGCCTCACTCTCCCAGTGACATCTAGACCCACCCTTGGGTCATGGGATCTTCCTCAGTGTGCATGAATCGAAGGCTTTTCTTCATGGAGGGAGGCAGAGTTAGCCGTAGCAGTTAGGTATCACAGTGGCAGCGACCGGGGTTCGAATCTGGCATTGCCTGTAAGGAGTTTCTACGTGTCTGTGTGGATTTCCTCAAAGTGCTCTAGTTTCGTCCCACATTCCAAAGATGCACATGGTTAGAAGGTTGATTGGTCATATGGCTGTATTGGGTCTGGTGGGCTGGAAGGGCCTGTAACCATGCTGCACCTCTTAATTAAAATTAAATTAAAATGCAAGACCCATTCAATAGATCACGAGGTCTTGGGCTATGAGCTCAATGGAAATTCGTAGCAGCAAGCTCACTTTGGCCTTCCACACAGCGCGGACAGACCACAGTACGGGGGCAAGGCATGTGGAGCAGTAGATCAATGCAAGTTCTCCACACAGTTTCCCCACGAGCTTTCTTACCTCCCTCCATTTTTATTACCTTATTATAAGAACAACAAATGCCGAAACTGCTCTACAGCTCAGCCTGTCTGTGAAAAGATGATTAAAATTTAACATCAATATATCTAGTTCAAAGTTCAGATTTATCGTCAGAGAACATACATGACATCACATACAACCCTGAGAGTCTTTTTTCCTGCAGGTCAGGCAGAATTTCTACTTATCGGTAACTGTAAACTATACTCAAGAAGAATGGCGTGTGTTCGAAAGAAAGAAATGTAAACAAAGAAGGAAATATAAGCAAATTTTACAAATACAGAAAAAAAATCTGTAATAAATAACCAAGTACGAGTCCTTAAATGAGTCCCTGATTGAGTTTGTCGTTGAGGAGTCAGATGGTGGAGGGGGAGCAGCTGTCCCTGAACCTGGTGGTACAAGTCCTGTGGCGCCTCTACCACTCTCCCGATGGCAACATCCATGCTTTCTCTGATGTAGTATGATAGATACAGCAAGAGAGCAAGCCCTTCAGACCATCAAGCACCCAGCTACACTAACCCTCCCTGACCCCACTTTATTCCCTCCACACTCCCTTCAGCTCCCGTCCCCATATTACGTGCAACTCACAGTGGCCAATGACCTGGCGGACCTACAGGCCTTGAGAATGTGAGGGGAAAGCAGAACTGCCGGAGGTAACCCATATGATATAAAGGGGAGCACAGACAGCACCAGAAGCCAGGACTGAAGCTGGGGCTCTGGAGCTACAAGGTTGCCATTCTATAGGCTGTGACAGCTGGGCTGCGTTTTCAGGTCTTCACCACCCCTGGAATTATGCTTTTCTTTCAAACCTTATCCTTCCATTCCATTCTCTCTTGCGAATTTATCCAATCAGTCTGAGAAGAGCGAGGACCATTCATTGCACCCTTAGGCAATACAACAGGGTTCTGGCTGGTCATTTCTGTGGTTTCTTGTCTGGAGGTAAATAGCAGCTGCAACTGAACAGTGTTTTGAAAGGGCATCAGAAAGAAAACAGCATTAATATGTAATTGAATAGCCACCAGTAACTCCGTCTGTGTTGCATTGGAGGCTTGAGTGCAGAGCTCAGAAAGATCGTGGCCACACACATCGACCTGCTTGCCCCATACACCATAGGCAGCCACAGTCTTCCATTATTAGCCACTTAGCCAGCAGTAATATTTGTTGCTTGGTTTCTTTTGTTATCCAGACGGGTGTAAACTTCAGTGGACTCTGCACATGGAGCTTTCATCCCACATAACTGGCCATGCGTATGTTTATCAAGCTATAAACAGACTTTGGTTTCAGTAATGGGTTCTAAATTGTATACACTTCAGCAATCACTTGCCACATAAATCATAATGACATAGGGAAGGGAAACTGGTAGACAAACAATGTCCAGTGCCGAAAAGAATTTAAACAATGCTTCCATTTCACAGAGGCGGTAACCCTTCTTAACCTCACGAGGGCCTGTTTGAAACCTGTTCCTTTCCTTTTGCAATCATTATTAGGTCAGAATAAATCAGTCTGTTTTTGGCACAATTCAGATGTGTGAGATGCAAGTAGTCAGATTAGGTTTCTTTCTGACAGGGAACATAATCAGCCCTTTGTAGGGCGTTTTGATCACCCCTCTCTCATCTTTATTGTCCATGCAGGGACACTCAGTGGAAGTGAGAACCCTTCATTTTACACCTACATTTAAAACAGCGTTTTCTAAATCAAAGTGAATGAGAATCAGAATAAGAATTAATTGTCATGAAAAGTCATGAAATTCAGTGTTTTTGTGCAAACATTCATATTATAACCATCTTACAACATTATTTTTAAAAAATTAAAATAATTGTGCACGAAAAGTAAGGCAGTGTCTTTGGTTCATTGATCATTCAGGAATCTGATGGCAGCGGGGAAGAAGCTGTCCTTTTGCCGCAGAGTACTTGTCTTTAGCCTCCTGTACCTTTTTCCTGATGGTAGCAGAATGAAGGGGGCGTGGCCTGGCGGGTAGGGGTCTTTGAGGATAGAGGCTGCTTTTTTAAGACATCGTATCATGTAGATGTCCTCAATGGAGTGAAGTCTGGTGCTTGTGACATTGTAGGCCGAGTTAACAACCCTCTGGAGTTTATTCTTGTCCTGAGAGTTGGTGCCTCCGTACCAGTGATACAAGCAGCCAGAATGCTCTCCACAGTACACCTGTAGAAGTTTACAAGAGTCTTCGGTGACATACTGAATCTCCTCAAGGGTGGCAATGTAGATGGCAATATTGAGCACATGGAAATATGACTTTTAAAGTTGATAGCAATGGTTTTCAACGTCTGTGACTTGATGTAGGTATTAATTACCAACGTTACTGAGCAATCGAAAGCAATAAAACTACAGCCCTAATTTATGCAGAACCATCCATGTCAGGATCACTGCCTTTCAAGTTTGCTCTGCCATTCAATAAGATCTGATTGTAACCTCAATGCCACACATCTGGTAGCTATTCACCATTTTAATGATCAAAAATGCATCTACCAATGCTTTAAAAAATTCATAGATTTTGCTCTATTGTTATTTGAGGAAGAGGGATCCAAAAGGTCCAGGGTTTGTAGGGTAATTGGCGGATTTGGGCGGCACATGCCCGTGGACCAGAAGGGCCTATTACTGTACTGTATGTGTATTAAAAAAACAGTGAAGCACAAAAGTCTGCAGACACTGTGATTGTAAAACCACAAAAATGCTGGAGGAACTCAGCAGGTCTCGCAGCGTCCACAGGAGGAAAAGATGTGTATCTTATGGATGCTGCTAGACCAGCATTTTTGTGTTTTTAACTCCAAAAGGTAACAAGTTTCTGAGATAAACTTTTTACCTCACCCTTGTTTTGAAGGTTCTCTCACAAGAGGAAATATCCCTTTTATATCGACTCTATGAAGACCTCTTAGCTGGGTTTGTTGGCAACTGTGATTGTTCAATTAATTCCAGGATGGACTGGAATTAATAAGATTACCATTTTGACTCCTCTCCATTCCCCACTTGTAAAAGTAAATGGGAACAGCAATGGAGCATTGTGTGTGGTGTACAGCCGACATTAGGTATCAGGCTTGCAGTTAAGATTTTTTCTGCAGATTATCTAAACTCGAGCCCCAGAGAGGTACCAGAGAGAGATTAGAAAGGGAAAACGGTTTATAATTCTGTGTGCGGTGGTTTCCAAGTCACATATCTGATTTGGCATTAGGCTAATTAACAGGGTGATCCTGGTGACAGTTTAATGTGTTTTTCACAAATCTCAAAATCTACAAAACCAAGCTGAGCCGCAGTGAAAAATGATACTACTGACAATAAACAGAGGATATTGTGTTTCTATGTGTGGGCCATGAAGGTGCCTGAAGTTGGCCTCATCAGCCACAACCGTGATTGGCAGTACATAGAAGAGGTGGGGAATCTCATGAAACGGTGTGAGAATAACAATCTGAGCCTCAATTTGGACAAGACGAAGGAGATGATGGTGGACTTCAGGAGGAACAGGAATGTCCACCCTCAACTGTACATTAGCAGGTCAGTAGTGCAGAGAGTGGAGAGCTCCAAGTTCCTCAGTCCACCAATCCTGGACACAACATCTCCTTACTTAAAAGGCTGAGGTAGGCGAGGCTACCATTCTGTCAACTTTCTACAGGAATTCTATCAAGAGCGTACTGGCCAGTTGCATCATAATGTGGTACAGTTACCAGAACCATAAAAACGGCAGAGAGGATCACTGAGATTACCTCCCCACCCCACTTCCCCCCTCATTGTTGCGATATACTGGAATCATTGTTTAAAGAGGGCTCGCAAGATCTGTAAGGATCTCTATCAACCAGCGCACAGCATCTTCCAGCTACTCCCATCAGGAAAGAGATGCAGTATTAGAGTCAGATCCACCAGGCTGAGGAACAGTTTCTTTCCACGGGCAGAGAGACTGGTGAACGACTGCTAAAACAACAACAACTACCCGTGACTCCACTATTAATAATATTTATTTTTATATATGAATGTAAAACTTTTTTTTAAATTTAGACATACAGCGCAGTAGCGAGCCATTTTGACCCATGAGCCTGTGCCACTTAATTTACTCCCCCGGTAGATTTTGAATGGTGGGAGGAAACCGTAGCCCCCCGGGGAAAACCCATGCACACACGAGGAGAACATACAAACTCCTTGCAGACAGACAGCACAGGATTTTAACCCAGTTCCAAACGCTGGCACTGTAAAGGTGTTGCCCACCGTGCCGTTGCCTAAGCCAACTGTGCCGCCCCAAATGTACATAGGTTCTGTATAATTTCTCTGTCTGTGTCCATGTTTGCACTGTTTTTATATCAGGGATCAGAGAGTGCCGTTTTGTCAGGTTGTTCTGTTACAACCAGAAGATAAATAAACTTGAACTTGAAACTCATTGATTTTGGATCAGTTCGATGATTTGATTATTTATATTTTACATTATATTTCACTCTTTCTTGTTTGATTTCATTAATTCATAGCTTCACTATTTTAGAGAATGAATGTTCTAAGGGACCTGACTCCTGCAAAAGATGATAGAACAAATGTGTTGCAATTCCCTCGTCCTCACCTACTACCGTATCATCTTCCACATCCAACATATTGTCCCCAGCAATTTTCACCACCTAAAATTGTGATCCCATCACCAGACACATCTTCCTGTCTCCTCCCCTCTCCGCCTTCCACAGGGACCTCCCTCCATGACTCCCATGCCCACTCATCCCTTCAACTAATTGCCTCCATTGTGACTCCATTGTCACAATTACCATTGTGACTGCAGGAAATGCTAGATTTGCACCCACACTTTATCCTTCACCACCATTAGGGGCCCCAAAGAGTTCTTTACAAGTGAAGCAACATTTGTGAAGATGCAGGAGTCTGGTACTCCTGTGGTGGCCTCCTCTAGAGAGACTGGAAGATCATCTCATTGAGCACCTGCTGCAATGACAAGGGCCTCCCAGTGGCTAACCATTTCAATTCCATACCCCATTCATACACCAACATGTCTGTCCATGGCCTCATGCACTGCCAACTTGAGGCCACCCGTAAAGGGGATGAACAATCTTGGAAGTTAAGCAGGCACAGGGTCTGGTCAGTACTTGGAGGGAAGACCACCTAGGATCACCAGGTGCTGTGGGTTCCTGTGAGGGGCACTGGACAAAGTGGCAACTCTCTGTCTGCCTTAGAGTAGACAACATTAAAGAATTTCATGCATCTTTCATTCTAAATGTAGTATTACGTGACAATAATGGAACCTTTACCTTTATCCCTCTCTCTCCTTTCCGCCAGCTTCCCTACCCCTTTCCTCTCCATTCAGCGAGTTTCCTCTCTCCATCACCTCAGTTTTTTTTCTCCCACCCATATCCACCCATGACCTCCTGCCCTTTGGCCTATGCTCCTTCCCCTGTCCTTGTTTCCGTCCTCTCCCTACCTTTTTACTCAGTTGCCTGGGCTTGCCTCGACAAAGGCCTCAGGTCCAAAATCTTAATTGTATATCTTTGCTTCCTATGGGCACTGCCATGTCCTGCTGAAGGTCTCCAGCACTTTTGTTTATGAAACTACAATCACAGCATCTGCAGACATGATTGTTTAACTCTATACATAACCCTCACCTGTTCCCATAGCCCCACAATGCCACATACTGATACAACTCCACACCTCCCCTTTCATCCCGACATCACGCACCCACATTCCTTCACACTAACACCGACGCATACACCTCTTTCTTACTCACGCACATGAACATGCACACGTCTAAGCGATCCACCATTGGCCCTACATTTCGATATCTGCACGTGCACACACACACACACACACACACACACACACACACACACACACACAATGTCAGATTCTGCTACCAACTAATTGCTACAGATTGATCAGTATTTCTACATGTGTATGAATGTGTGTCAGTATAGGCATTGGTTAATTTGTTCATGAGTATCTGCATCTGTATGTGTGTGTGGGTGTGTATTGGTGTGCGACCATGATGCCATGTTCTGGCAGTTATAAAAAACACAAAAACATCAATTTTATTCAAATATGATAGAAGCATAAATCAACCCTTCAAATACTACCGAGGCTGAGTGTATGCTATCAAATATTATTTTAACCTTCCTGTACAAAGAGTTTGTGAATTGAACTTTCTGATAAAGTAGGAGAGATTGATTCTTGAATATTACTTTCAAAGGCATCATTTTGAAAAATAGACAGTATGCTCCTCTCATTCATGAAGCCAAATTGTTGAAGTATCTCCCTTTCCATATGTTCATTGGCTGGAAAGAAAAGTATCAGGTGTTAGGTACTCGGCAGATGGATAGGTATATTGCAGCCCTTCTTTATACAGCTGTTACCGTGTTCTATGTACACAAAAATTAGAGGAACAAGGAGACCATTGAACCTTCTCAGAGGGCTGCTGGGCAAGAATTAAAGAATCAGGTTTTGCTTCCCACAGCTGTTAAGACACCTCTTGATTTGTTCAACATTGAAAGATTAACCCCAGGGGAAATCTACCTATGTTCTAAAAGTAACCAAGCAAGTAAATTGTCTCAGGGAAACTACCTGTGACAGTATTTCTGAATGTAACCATGCAGATCTAATATCAGAGAACATGCAAAGAATAGATTTATTTTGTACTCATTAGAAATACAATATTCTGCATTGAGTCGTAAAATTTGAAAATACGAATTACCTTTTAAAAAATGGTTTATTTAATTGCATGAAAATTCAATCTTAAGATTATCAGTTATAATTATGACACATGGCTGCAAAAATATTAATATTTGGAGCTTTAGATTCATTGGGATCGGTCATTTATGCCTAAAAGTTGAATAGTGTACTCAATGTAGCAGAATCTCAATCAAAAATCAAATGTAATTGAAAAATCAAGGATATCAGGCAAGTTGCTTGGAGTCCGTGATTTTATTTTCTCATCTTCTAGATCCCATTAAAAACTCTCACAGTGGTATCCAATATCCACTGGATCCTACCTCAGTATTTTCCACCAATGCATGAGCGATGTGTGTCATCGTGGGTGTCCTATTCAATAGTAGGTTTGCCAGTTTCAATGTGGCCTGACTTTGTTTGGTGCCTGACTTAGGTAGTTCACTTTCTGACTTAGGAGGGTGAGTACCTTTCCAGCTATTTGGGTATACACCAAGCTTACCCTTTCAGAGTGTAGCCCATTCTACACTTCCAACCTTGTCACTCTTACAAACTCCAACTCTTCCACCTGAACAGCTACTCTACCCTTCACTACTAATCCTTTCATCGATCATCAACAAAAACTATGAGCTACCAGTCACACCCCACAACCAATCATCTCCATACCCATCATACTCCTGCTGATCCTTTCCCAACACCACTCAGTGCTGCATTCTTTCTAATCCCAAACCCTCCAACCAACTTAGGCCCCTTCTTCCATCTAGACCTGGCCCAAACCTTCCCACGGTGTGCAGTGGATACTCTGAGGCACGGATCCTTGTTTTATAGTGTACTCTGTCAAACTGACCGTGACAACTCATCTTCCTCCACACAGCCATCCAATCCTCCTCCGACACCACATCATCCATGCGGCCAAAAGTATCTATCTGATTGGATTTCATTCTGTTGAGCGGAGAATCGATTGTAGCAGGCCTTTCTTCCTACTGCTGTCTCCCGAGATCCTCAAAGATCCAGTCTTACTATTTTTCATCTGCACTCTGCCCTTTTGGCAAAAATAATCTAAAAGCATATTGGCTTAGAGTTCCATTAGCCCCTGCAGAGGTGTATTCATGATTACCATGGGGAAAAAGTGTGCAGCGCAAGATTTCACAGCAGGCCTTGGCAACAATGGTTGGGAGATTCATATTGACCATGAAGTTTCCTGATTACTTCTTATTGTGTCCTGGGATCTTTTATGACCACCTTGAAAGGGCAGGCATTGCAATCAAATGAATAATCAGTTTGTGTTTGAAAAATAAATTTGGACCAGACCAGCATCCAATATTCTTATTTTGCTCATACAGTGTATGAGCAACTGGCCTCGACACATGGCTTTAGAGTATTGGAATCTGGGCTGCAGCTCTTGAATCTCTGAAACACCAACCTGCGCACTCTGCTTGTCTGAATCCATCTCAAATGAGATTCAATTCATCAAATATATTCCCACAATCAAACCAAAAATTAAACTGACATTATATCTTCAACAGATAGAAAAATATGTTACCTGTTGGCTTTACCACAAACTGGATCATAACTTATTTCCAATTTTCTTGTCTTTTTTCCAATTTACTCAGAGATTATTGGTCACCTTAACCCATCATCATCATTTAGGTGCTTTGCCATTTAGCGTGGGCGATCATTTCTCTCCATCCATCACGATTAACCCTCCGAAATGTAATTGTTGCCTTTTCTCCTTCGGTGAAGGCTCCATCTTTGAGATGAGACCGTAGTCGACGTTGAGTTCATGATTATACAAGGGAAAAGTACTGAAGTGGTTTTCCCGTTGCCTTCTTCAGTTGGAGTTTTCCTACTGGACGGATAACCCTGGCCATTGATCAGCAGATTCATCTGCCCAGCGTTTTTAGTTTTACAACCATAAATTCCCAATTTGTAGAATCTGCTTGTAAAAACCATCCACCATCTGCAAACCATGGCTTCAAGTGACCCTGATTGGGAGGCTAAACAAGTACTAACTACACCTTGCCCAAGGGTGACCTGTGGTCTATCAGACGAAAGGAGCGCTTTACACCTCCCTTGGCTGAGCAATTGCGCAGCACCCACACCAGTGATTTTCTAATGAAGCTTACTTTAATTTTATCAGGTGCAATTACATTTTATTATCCTACAGGAGAAAACCAAGTTTTTTCTTCATTCTATGTTTTCGCTCCCAGAGGGAGACGAGCAGGAGGACTGATCTGTCAGAAACTTACTGTCAGTTGATCACGAAAAATATATTTTAAAAAAATCAGTGAAGAGACATGAAATCTACTGGCAGAATGAGTTGTCCATTTCAGAATGATTGAATAACTTATGTTGCAAATGTAAATGTTTATTTGATGTCATTAGGAATTTAGCTCTTCAGTTCTAAAAAGCTTGTCTATCAATAAAACAGCTGTCACACTGGTTGGCAACCCTGCTGGGGATGTATCACTGATAAATGCCTGTCTGTATTCCCTTTGACAGAATCTGCACTAGTCAAACAATCACATGAGAGCTCTGTCCTGTTTGTTCCCATGAGTGCTGTGCAGACAAGAATCAAAGCACTTACAGCCAACAGATCTGAATGTTTGGCAGCTCGAAAGCCTAAACCCAATCTCACAAGTGCAAAGACGGCATCTGAACCGTCATGCAGCCGTGCCACAGTTCAAATGTGAATGGACGCGCTTGTTCCTGCAGAACTATGTCCCAGATTCTGGAGTACTTCATATAAAGCTCCTATTGGAACTGGGAGCTGGCTGGGACTAGTCTGTACTGTAGGTCCATTGTACCTATGCTATTCTGTCATCAACAGCACAGTGAAGCAACAAACATCTGTTGCTATTGTAATTTATAAAGCGTTCTCTTGGGTTGCTTTCTCAAATATCAAAAAAGAACTTTTAGCGATGTTTTTGGTTTGGTGATCAGGAACAAAAAAAGGGTGGAAGCTTTCCCCGAGGCTGTAGCTTCATTCTGGAACTTCAATATTGGAACAGAGAGCAGAAATATGAGAGGCAGCCAAGAGTTGCATTGAAAATTCCAGCTGTACCACTTAATAAGCTTTAAGACAAGCTGTAAGGGAGTTATTATTGCACATTGTTTAGATGTCCAATTGGGCTCTGATTTTCTGTATACCGTTGGCAATCTGGGGAATTTTTTAAACATAATTTTTCTTTGCAGGGGCCTCCATTTCTTTCTTTCGATCATTCATAGTCTGCAACTTATCCTTGTTGCTTTACGATGACTCCAGAGGAGTTTGGAAATCAAAACTGCTCAGTGTTCCTGATGGGCCAAATGTTGCATGATACGGCCACAGAAAGAAATGACAGCTTATGTGGCATTGTATCCTCCAGGATAAAATAAATTTCTGGGATGGGCAGTAACTGTTATAAAAGATGGCTCCCATTCTGCACCAAATAGGATTCCACAAATTACAGCCAGATAAATAATCCATCTTTTTTTTTGGTGGAGTCAGATGGACAAAGATTGGCTCAGGTCCTAGAAAATCTCTGTCCTCTTCTTCTGATGGGCACTAAGGGAACTATTCCAGTGAAATGGACTGACATAACTCAAGTTTAATATCTAATTTGGAGTGTGCACATCTGGCAAAGTATCATTGGACTCTTGGGTATTTGAAAACCTGCCTGACATTGGCTCAGATGTTTATAGAGGAGGGAATCTCCTGTCTCCTTTCTCTAAATATTTTATTTTCCAACTTTTACTGAGAGACCTCTGTGCATGGTTCTTAACTCCTCCTAGAACAGCCCAGTCAAAGTTTCATTGAGCCAAAAGTCAAGCAAAGTTCTGGTTTTGTCCTGGACAAACCTGAACTGCCAGTAACTACAGCCTAACTTTCCTTTACCTTCAATCTATTCTTATTTTAGATGTTCTTTATTTCAATAGGCAATACTATGTTTGCATTATACACTTTTGTTTGACATTTTATCCTCATTTACATTACCGAAATCAAACATTCATCAAATGTTTGTCCAAACTCTTGTTATAAGACGGCATGTAATATGGCATTGAATCAATGACGGTGCAGCTCTGTCACTGATGTGGACACGCAGGGAGCGGAGACAGTGCTCCTGCGGGGTCCAACTGCCCAGTCTGACTGCCATCAGGCTTTGTACATGGCCTTTTAAAGGAGCCAACAGTAGTTCCATTTAAAATCCTGTGACCGCAGGGTCTGTGCCCAAGATGGCAGTGCCTATGATGAGGGGTCGCTGACTCCACGGAAGCGGAGGACTGGTGCAGGGCACCAGAAAATGGGGAGACCACCCTCCCCTCCCCGTCTGAGGGAGCAGCAGAGGAGATGACTCACGGGATGGTGACCACGGCGGTGGAGTAGTGAGGGGGGTCTGCGGTTGAAGGGCCCGCACAAGCAGTGGGCTGCTGGAGGAACTCACAAAGGCGGTGGGCTGCTGGAGACTGCGGTCAAGGCTGGAGACTGACTGAAGAGGTACCAAGTATCAGAACAGGGATTCGAGAGGGTGCCAATGGCACTGGAGGGTTCTTAATCATATCAGAGGTTCAGATCTGGAGCTCAGGTTGCCGACGGTTTGGACTGGACTCTGTGTGGCTGCAGAGACTGCAGGAGCGCTGGAGACGAAGCCACGGACACTCGGTGACTCTGTCTGGGGGAACTCCCTTTTGCTTCTCTCTCTCTGACCGTAAGAGGCGCTTCAGGCAATTTCTGTCTCCCATATAGCCAATAAAAGAAATTTCATGTTAAAAGACACCGTTTATAATTCATGACAATAAATTGAATCTTAAATCTTATTATACACTACTCTTATCCAGAATTACAAAAACCTGTACTAGAAATACTCAGCAGGCCAGTTAGCACCCACAGTGAGAAAACCAGTTAATATTCTATGTCAAAATCAAAATCAGAATTTATCGTCATGAACAAGTCAGAAAACTCTTTCAACAATCTTTCATTAGAATTAACCCATGCCTAGAAATTGAATTTCATATGCTAAACTATTGCACTATTCAACATTATAGTCCAAACCGATTCCCTTCAAATAATCACGAGTCTGACCATAAAAAAAAATTAAAAACAAGATTAGAGATGTTTGCACCTAGAATTGTGCTGCAGTGGGACCTACATGTTCAAGAACTGGATCGGCACAGTTAGCACAACGCTGTTAGAGCGCCAGCGAGCCGGGTTCAAATCCAGCACTGTCTGTAAAGGAATTTGTACGTTCTCCCTGTTTCTGCACAGGTTTCCTCTCCCCCTCTAAAACATACAGGTGTTGTAGGTCAATAGGGTGGATTTGGGCGGCAGGAGCTCATGAGCTGGAAAGGCCTGATACCATCCTGAATGTCTAAATTTTAAATTTAACAGCAATTTCAGCTTTGAAACAATTGGTCAGAGGACCAGACATCAATCTGAAAGGGGGTCTCCATGGAGCAGATGTGTAAATACCTGTTGTGAAGATGAGGGAAATGCTGGGGAAGGGTGAAGTGATTTTCAGTACTTGAGACTACCTTTCGTACAACCATCTCCCCTAGTCAAATTCCACAGCTCCACCACCATATAAGATAGCCATTGATCCAGAGAACACTGCAAGGAGCTCTGACATCCACAGAATTAAAGAGACCACAAATGGTGGTGTGTCTTTAAATATCCCCAGCATTGAAAACTGAAGCTGACAGATGCTGGACACCAGATCTCAAACTCAGAAGAGGACCTTTAATGAACGTTTCAGTGCAAAATGCAGCACAATATTCTCCAAGTATATTTTGTGGTTTATGAATAGATTTGTGAATTGTGTCAAATTTATGCCAATAAGGGAAGGAATGCCAGCAAAATGCCCAATATACTTGCATTGTAAATAACAATTACCAAGTCATTTTGCTGAAAGTCACCATTTCGCCTGGAAGTGATCATTAACATAATTTATAACCCACTGCATGAATGTGAAACACTCCATGTATCTCCCAATGAGCTGATCTTTCTCTTGCCTCCTTCCTCAAATATATCTCAAGCATTACTTTAAATGCATTATGTTTCAGGTTTCAGATTTATTGTCAGAATACATACATGGCATTCTTTTTTTCCTGTGGGCGCAGCAGAATTATCCCTAATTGGCAATGCAAAAAAAACTGTACATAGCGTAAACATGTTAACAAAGAACTGTAAATAGATAATGAATGAAAACAAACTGTGCAATGCAGAGAGAACAAAAAGAAAATCAACAAAGTGCACGTCAGAGTCCTTAAGTGAGTCTCTGATTGAGTTTGTCGTTGAGGAGTCTGATGGTGGAGGGGGAGTAGCTGTTCCTGAACATAGTGGTGTGAGTCTTGTGGCACCCATACCTCTTTTCTGATGAGAACCGAGTGTGTGCTGGGTGGTGTGGATCCTTGATGATTGCTGCTGCTCCCTGACTGCAACATTCCCTGTAGATGTACTCATTCGTCAGGAGGGTTTTGCCTGTGATGTCCTGGGTTGTGTACAGCCCCTTTTGGGAGAGCTTTGGACTCAGGGGTATTGATGACCCCATACACTCTCTGCAGGAGTGAGTTCCCCATCTTAACTCCTTGCTGGGCAGCTAGAATGTGAAGCTGACACCTACGGGAATGGCTCAAGGTGACCAAATAAGTTTTGATGAGGGCAGGGCATTTATTTATTGACTTCAGCAAAGACTTTGGCAAAGTCCACATGGCAAGAAATCCAAGGTCAGTTATCCAATTCAATTCAAAACTAGCTTAGAGGAAGGAGACAGAGGGTAGTCATCAAGGGTTTTTTTTGATTGGAGGCTGGTGACTGGTGGTATGCCACAGGGTTGGTGCTGGGTTTATTGTTGCTTGTTTTCTAAGTTAACAAGGTTAGCAAATGTGTGGAATTGGAGGCAGAACATCTAAGCTTACAACAGGGTCTAGATCAATTAGAAAGATGGGGCAAGGAACGGCAGATAGAATTCAGCTCTGAAGTGTGGCACTTTGGGAAGTCAAACCAGGACTCAACTTACACCTGACAAGGTAGAGCCCTAGAGAGAGAGTTGTAGAAAAGAGAGACCTAGGGTTACAGGTACATAGTTCCCTGATTCAAATGGACAGAGTGAATGCCTTTGTTGGGCTGTATTAAGTACAAAAGTTGAGACATCCTGATTGACATTGGTGAGAACACACTTGGCGCACCATGCGTAGTTCTAGGTGCCCAGTATAAGAAGGATGATAACAATTTGGAAGTGGTGCAGAAGGAAGTCACAAGGATGTTTCCTGGTCTTGAGGGCATGAGTGAAAGGGAGAGGCTGAATGGGCTGTGCCTTTATTCTGTAGTAGGTTGAGGGGTGACCTTGCTAAATGTGGTGATATGTTTCCTCCATTGTATATAGTGATGGTTGGTATATGGAGCTAGCCCGCCCACTGATGACTCATACCCTATGACTCCTCCCCCGTGGTCCTGGGTCATAAAGGTCGAGCCACCTCTCCCTTCCTGCCATTCCTATACCTGGATCTCCAGGCCAGCAAGGTTGTTCTGTCTATTAAAGCCTATCATTCCCTCAGTCTTTGTGGTTACTGGTAGTGCACCTCACTGTGGTATTTGAAATCATGAGGGAAGGATAAAGTGAATGCTCACAGTCTTTTACCTGGGTAAATCATTTTAGAACAAGAGGGTATTGGATTAAGAATGATTTGGGAGCGATTTAAGAGGGAAATGAGGGACAACATTTTTCACTCAGAGGGTAGTCCATATCTGGAACAAGCTGCCAAATGAAGCTATTGAAGTGGGGAGAATTTTAACATTCAAAAGGACTGTTGAACATACATGTGGGCAGGAGAAATCTAGAACATTGGTCAAATGCAGGGAAATGGAACTAGCCCAAAATATCTTGGTCAGCGTGTTCAAGTTGGGCCAAAGGGTCTGTTCCATGCTTTATGTCCCTATGACCCATGACTCAAAATAAAGAAGCTTCTCTTGAATGTATTACTGATTTTAACAAAAAAAATTGTACTTGTGGATTTCCAAGTGCCTTTTACCCTGTGAAATTGCTTCACTATTTTAAAGATCTTATAAATTAATCTCTGATTAATGTTTTGTTTTCAGTCTTTCCTTTTGGTTTCAGTATATCCTTAGACACTGGATATTATCCCTGCAAGACACTTCAGTACTTTCTCCTGTGGTTCTATGTCTTCGCTGTAATTCGGAGACCATCAAGCTGGACTATTTTCTAAATACCGACCAAACAAAATTCTCGACAAGCTTCACATAACTTTTCTGCGTTTTGAATTAGAACCATAGAACGGTACAGCACAGAAAACAGGACATTCGGCACTTCTAGTCTGTGCCAACCATCCAACTGACCTGCTCCCATTCCATAACCCTCCAGGCCTCTCCCATCCATGAGCCTATCCAATTTACTCTTACAACACAAGATCAAGCCCGCATTCACCACATCCAAAGACAGCTCATTCCACATTCCCACCACTGAGTGAAGAACTCTCCCCTAACATTTCCCCTAAACCTTTCAGTTTAAAATTATGACATCTCTTATTTACCTCCTCGATCTAAGTAGAAACAGCCGACCCGCACCCACTCTGTCTCTACCTCTCAAAATCCAAGAAACAAGTTTAATCAGTCCTCCGTCTTAAAGTCTCTTTCCCATTTAAAAGTTTTCTCAGAAACACTTACGATAACTTACTATTTACTTCAAAGGAAGGACCAAGTTGCTCTGGATCTGTTTGTTGCTCGGCCTCTGCAATGATCAAACACGTAACTGAGTTGTATGTAGAGAACTGATCTCATTCACTCTATACTACATCCTTGAGTCAGAGGTGAAATGCAGATAGCGACTGGGCCTCAGGAGGTGAGGAGTACATGACCTAGCTCTGGACTATGGTGAAACTGTAGGGGGAATGGTGGGGGCAGGGGAGCAGAGAGGTAGGAGGAGAAACAAACCTTTGTCCCCATGCAAAAATATTAATATTTTTTTAAAATCTGACATTCTAGGACATTTAAAATTAATTTAAAAACTAAAAATAATTAAAACACAGCAAACATCTACAAATAATTTAAACAGTAAAATACTTTTAAAAATTCCTCTTTGCCTCTTAATCCACGAGCATAAAATTCTGAAGGAAATCAATGAGGTCTCAGATCCTATGTCAGATCTGGCTTGACACAAGACTTGGTAGGTAATTATTAGTAGGGCTGGACCCCATTGATGGACTCCACACAGGATTCCGAAACAGAGCATTGAGACAGATACAATAGATCTGACAGGTAGTCTCAGACCTCCACTTATGTGCTGTTGAACTTTGAAATCTGAGACCAGAGTGTGGATTGAAGCTCGACAGACTTTAGTAGTAAATTCATTGATCATCCTGGCCATTTCTTGTCAACTGTTTGGTGAAATATACCAAAAGTCTTCACCTTATAATAATGTTCCTTTAGATGCACGGGTTAAGATAGCAATAAATAGCTGAAGCACATTCAATATTCACACAAAACTCCTGCAGTGGATCCTTTATTATTTTTATCAGAAGGTCCCAGGAGTCAAGTGGGAAGTTACATTTCTTGAATCTTTTCCACTGTTCAAACTGTGAGATAGCTCAGAATCTAGTAGCAGGGGTGTAAATCTCACTGTCTGCCCACAGGCGTGTATTGAGTGTATCTGGGGATGGTAGTCTCACCGCTGGCATTGGTTCACTGATGAATTTGACGGATCTTGTAGCTGTAGCATTGGGTGCCACCCTTCCAGTACTTTGAGATGCCAGCCACTAGTGGCCCAGATCTCAGAAGGATTCGGAGAGGGCAGTGCACGGTCTGAGGTCTTTCCTCTTTCCTCAATCAGCCAAATGGTGCTTTGTGGTGCTCAGACAACACTAAGAGAGGAAATTTAGGAGGAAAATGGATTCAGGGAAAAGGCTTAAATCATCTTTTATGAATACAATTAATATTTTCCAGATGTTTTGAGACAAAATATCCGATTGCTGTTTTTTTGTCCGTGGGTGATCATTTTGAGTTATTCCCAAGGCCAGTTTTGAAGTTTCTATATCGCTTGACCTCCGCAAGGATGGGAATCAAAGAAAATGGACATATCTCTCCCATTAAGAAACAGATACAGATAATTTACCGTTCCAGGTGGAAGCCATAGGGATGAAGAGATAATGAGCAGGCAGGCATTCAGTCCCAATACATCAATAATCCAATGATTTAATATCTTACAATAGCTTGTGGTGATGATGTGTGGGAAATATACCAGGAATCGAGAAACTACAAATTCAAATCCCGTCATAGCAGGTACTGACTAAATCTGGCACACGCACCCTAAAAGCGAACAGATTGGATTGTTAAAACCAATTAATTAGCACATGAAATACATTCAGGGAAAGTTGGGGGTGGGGGCGGGGTGGTCTTGTCATTGTTATCCAGTCCAATATTGTGTGTGATTTATGGACTTAACTCTTGGTTTTATTGCATTTTAAATGATCTTATGCCTTATATCAAATGATCAAAAAGAAAAGTGATTCCACCTCATTTAGTTCAAGGAAGCAGCTGCTATTACCTTCCTTTCTCTCGACCTACCCACCAAAGACTGGTAATCCAGAGAAAATCATGAGTTGTGAAGTGCAAGCGATGAATCAAAAAACCCAAATACATTTAATTTGTGAAATTTTGCTTCCAGGCGCAAGTCATAAACAGGATGTTATTCGTGCTCCAAAATAGTCTAGAAAATTGCATTTGTGTTCATGTTTTCAATAGAACAAGAAACCTAAAGGAAATCAGACCATCATAAACATATTAGTCATGTTACAGTGGGTTTAGGATTTTTAGATTTTGCATTTTGATAATATAATGATTTTGGTTTTCACAGATTCAAAATCCATCATCTACAGGAGTGTTTCTCAACCTTATTATTCCACTCATATACCAGCTTAAGTAATCTCTTACTATCCACAGAGCATCTATGACATGTTCTGCTCTAAGTGCTCTGTAGTTAGTAAGGGATTACATAAGGTGGTATGTGAGTGGAAAGCGAAAGGTTGAGAACCACTGGTCTAAAGAATCTGCTCACACTAACCATCGGAGACTCATATTTACAAAACAAAATGTTATTTATTCACTTAATTGTATATATGAATACTTCTCCTGAATATGTTTTATTTGTCTGTACGTGTCCTATGTCTAGTTGCGTGTTTTGTATAGAGGACCGGAGAACGCTGTTTCGTCAGGTTGTACTTGTGAAATCAGATGATAATAAACTTGACTTGTCTTGACAATGGAGAACAAGAGAGGAGCTCACATTCCAAGAGCTCCTTGAATAAGGAACAATTATGAGGTTACTTAGCACGAAGAGCCATTGAGACTCTTGACTTCCAAACAGAAGGTGACATGTTTTAGTTCAAGATTCCAAGGGTTGCTTGTCACTCAAACCAACCTTGCTTTGAGGAAATCACACTATTTCCTATCTGTCATTTTCTAAGCACTGGTTAAGACAAAATCTTTGGCAGTCACTTGGGGACAAATAGGTATCAGGAAGGGAAAGAAATCCACATGCAGGAAAAAGAAAGTCGGCATCTGAGACCGGCGAATTCACACATCTGTCTGAATAAAACTGCGTGGGAATTCAAGTCAAGTACAGAAGATCAATAATAACAGCAGAACATCTTGGAAATGCTCAGAAGATCAGGCAACATCTGTGAAAAGAGAAATTAAGATTAACATCCCAAGACATTGAAGATTCTCATGAAAAATCTGAAATGCTAACTTTCCCACTCCATGGATAGTTCTCAATCGGTTGAGTATGTCCAGTGTTTACTAGTTTTACTTCAGATTTACAGGAACTACATTTTATTTTAAGTTTCAAAGGAAGATTAGCATTAGCTTGATCGCCAGGTGGAATTTTCTGTGGTGTGGCACCAACAACCACATTGCTTTCCTTATGTACAATAACTTTTGCATGAATTTCTGGTTGCATTCATTGTGGACGGTATGACTAGGCATCTAAGGCCACAGTGAGCTGGAACACCAATGGTTCACCCACATAACCAATGAGATCCACCATTGGACTCCTCAATAACAAACTCAATCAGGGACTCCTTTAAGGACTCTTACCTTTTGCACTTTATTGATTGTTTTTCCTCTCTCCCTGTATTTCACAGCCAAGTTTGTTTACATTTCTTTATTTGTTTGCATGTGTACGTTGTCAGTTTTTTTTTGCACTGTTAATAAGTGGTAATTCTGCCTGGCCCGAAGGAAAAAGAATCTCAGGGTTGTATGTGATGTCAAGTATGTACTTTGACAATAGATCTGAACCTGAAATATAAAGAATAAGAATGAATTACTGTCTAAATAAATAAATAAATAGATAGATAGATGCAAAACTAAAAATGGACAGAGGAAAAAAGATGAGAGAAAGGGAAATATTTCAAACTCTATATTTAAAAGATCTAAAAGATTACTCCTTTTACTTAGACTATGAGAGAAATTCTGGAGTTCCATATGTTTCCTTAGATTTCCAAGTGTATTTAGAAATAAGAACCAGACATCGCCCCATTAACAAGTTTCTTACAATGTGAAAAGTTAGCATGAATTTCTGCAGTTGCTTTAATTTGGCTCAAATTCAGAAATTCCATAAAACTTTCAAGGTCAGTAACAAGCTGCCGTCAAACAGGACAACAATTTGTCAGTCTTTCAGGGATCTCTCTGCTTCTGCCTTTCACTGCGAGCTGTTAGGCTTATTTGGTTGCTAACAATGCTGTGCTATGTGACCACATTCTGGTCAAATCACTGGACTAGGAATGTAAGAATAGAAGCAGAAGTACATCCTTCAGCCTCTGGAACCTCTCTACCAGTCAACAGGATAATACAAGCCTTAGAATCTCCCAGTTAGAAATGGGAACGTAGGAGCAGAAATAGACCATCAAGTCTTCCCCCATTCAATCATGAGCTGATCCATTCTCCCACTCAGCCCCATTTCTCGGCCTCTCTTAAACATCCTGGCTAATCAAGAACCTATCAATCTCTGCCTTAAATACATTGATTGACTTGGCCTCCACAACCAGTTATGGCAACAAATTCCACAGATTCACCACCCTTTGGTTGAAGAAATTCCTCCCTGTTCTAAGCGGGCGTTCTTTCGTCCTGAATTCAGGAGTAGGCCAGGTATTGCCCTGGATGGAAGTGAGGGTCAAATTTTCATATCTATACTAATTCCTTTATGTCACATTAGGTCACCATCTAGTTAATCAAACTCCTTTAGATCTGCGATCCTTACCTACTTCAGACTCACAACAACGTGGTCCAATATTCAATGGCCCTCTGAAAGACAAGGCGACTCACTCACTTCAGGGGCGAGTAGGAATGAGCAATAAATCCTGGCGGTTCCACATCCTGTGACTGACGTTTCCAAACAAAACACGAGTTTAATTTCATTTTCCAATCAATGCTTTTCATTTGGTTGTCTTTCACTAGGACCGGTACCAGATGATGGCAAAATTCCTCAAGGCCTCCCAAATGAAATGTTGCTCTGAGCCCCACATGTGTTGAATAAAAGTAAGCTTGGAAAATAAAGAAGTATGGCTGCCAGCAGGAAAGAGGTGTAGGTGTCACAAGACTCGCACCATCAGGTTCAGGAACAGGTGCTCTCCCCCCCCCCCCCCCCCCCACCATCAGTCTCCTCAACGACAAACTCAATCAGGGGCTCATTTAAGGACTCTTACTTTTGCACATACTTTTTCTCTCTGTATTGTACAACCAGTTTGTTTATATTTCTTCTTTTGTTTACATGTGTACGTTGAGTATAATTTTTTTTTTGAACTACCAAAAAATGGTAATTCTGCCTGGCCTGCAGGAGAAAGAATCTCTGGGTTGTATGTCATGTCATGTATGTACTCTGACAATAAATCTGAATCTAAAGTTCTCAGCTTTTTTTATTCTGGTGACTTGCCTGAGTGTTGATGAAATTCCTGTCACAAGTGCCACAAAATTCGATTAGGATGTTTGACATAAGTGGGATCAACCTGCTGATCACAGAGTGGGGAAGATTTACATTGGACACGTTATGTGATACCTGCTTATATTTACAGTTGTTATCAGTTCACATGTAGCTTTCAAATGTCAAGATACTGAAGGTGCATTAGAAAGTGCTGTGACATATATTATGTTTGTAACAAAATTGTAAGCACCACGTATTCTCACATCACCCTTGTAGGAGTCTGTCTTCTCAGGTTCAGTCAACTTTTGGATCCAGACTGCAAGACTTCAATGAACAAGGATCGCCTGACAGACATGCTCGACTAGATGTCACGCTCCAGGCAACAGAAAAGAAACGGATGATGCCGAAAATTTGATCTTCAGTAAATATGGAAGCAGGAAGTTAGCCAAGGGTTAGCAGGTAATCTTAGACGGGAATGCTATAGGAACTGCCCTATGGTCCGAAATGATCTTTCAAAAAGACCTCAGGGGGAGGGGAACAGACAGCAGCCAGATAGAGTTACGTGCAGCTTTAATGGCTATGCACTTAAAAGTGAAAATGTCATTCAACAAAGAGCAGTATCATTGAGAAAGTGGAGAGATTCAGTGTGACTAAGTAGATTTTGCGTTCTTTCTTAATCTTTCAGTTTAAGAAGGAATGTTGAGCTTGCATGACTCAAATCCATTCCTGCTTCAATACTAATTGATGAACATACAACAGGAGCAATCAAAATTTATGTCAAACAAACACTTTATAACACAAAGACTGAAGTAAACTTCTTCTATTTCCCACTTTGTCTGTCTTTTCCTCATCCTCCTCTCCCAACAATATGAATCAAAGGGGATACCGTTCTACTTATGTCTCACTTACGTACTTAACAGTTCTCAGTACACTTCACAGTGATGTGATCCTACCAGCCTGTGATTACCCACCCCTAAATCTCCACACCCTTCATAAAAGTTGTAGCAACTGGATTTTATGTCGCACGTTGTAGATGTGGAACTGAACAGATTCTCTCCTGCTACCCCCACACTTTAATGTAGCAATGAATGGGGGAGTCAAAATGGTGGTTGGCTACAGGAAGTTCAAGCTTCAACCAACAAAGAGAGCACAGATGTTTGGCAAATCTGTATTTGGTCTCACCGATCCAGAGGCAGTCAGATCGAGTACATGGACTGTAGATGAGGTTGGATGATGATCTGCCTCACCTAGAAGGTCTGTTTATGGCCTGTATGGAGGTGAAGGTCGTCTTTCACTTTCTGCAGTTACAACAAGAAATGCCAGAGCAGGTGGGGATGGAAGTGCAAGTGAGGGAGTCTCGACCCTTCGGACGAGATGGGGAGAGGATGATGTAGCTGCTCGTGAGATCACTCTGAAGTTGGTGGGAGTGTCAGATGATAATGTGCCAGATCAGAGGCTGATGGGGTAGAAAGTGAGGATGAGAGGGACCTGCCCTTGTTCTGCCTGGGAAGTGGAACAAGGGCAGAAGCATGAGAAGTAGAAGCTAGGGGTGTGGGCTTTATTCAATGATAGTAAGAGAAATCCATGGTTATTAAAGAAAGAGGATATTTTCAGATGTCCTAGAATGCAAGGCCACATCCTGGACAAAAATGCAATGGAGGCAGAGGAATTCAGGTTGAAGCCAAGTTCATCAAATGAGAGAAAGGGTTGATGTTCTTACAAGGGATGGGATGGGGTGTACTGCAGGTGGCTGTGAAAAGGAGGTTTGTGATTGATGTCTGGATAGTTTCTCTCCTGAGATGATACAGAGTGGTCAAGGAAGGGGTGAGAGTTGTCAGAAACTGGTAAATTTCAGGGCTGGGTGGAAGTTGGCCATGAAGTTAATGAAGCCGTCATATTGGGCATGGGGAGCACATTAAAGATCCCCAGTCCTGCCTCAGTTGTTCATGACTGATGGATCCTGGCAATCAAGAGAAGAAAATCCTTCTCTCAAAGATGATAGAGGCCAACTCGTGAGGGAAAAAGTCAAGGATCAAGCATTCTCAACCTGAAGTTCTGAGTTGTGCTAACATGTTCATTAGATCCAGGTTAGACTGGGACCTGCCACCAACCCAGCCGTTATACTGAGAACTTGCACCCCAGACCCGTCACCAATCAAGTTCATCAGTCAGAAACAGTAACTCTGTTTCCCTCCCCACAGATGCTACCTGACCTGGTTAACATTCATACCTCGTTTTCCTTTAAACATCAGTACTGCACACTGATTGATATCACAGTTTCCCGCTGCCCCATTCCAGCAGGAACTAGATGTGCACACCTGAACACCCTCACAGACGGAACACCTGATATGGTGTGTTCATAAAAATGCGTGCATCTTGGATCACTTTTTGGGAATGAAATGACACATGCTGCACACGTAAAAGGGGCACAAGCATTCTAAACATTGAGTGGAAGATCTGCAGCAAAAAAAAAATTAAAGGGGCATATTAAAAACGAGAAGCCCTTTCTATTTGACACTGAGAAATCCTTGACATGTACATCCAGGACTCCCACAGAAAAAAATTATATTCTCTGCCTTTTACCATTTTAAAAACCTTCAGCTGCTCTTATAGAGCATCTACACTTCCATAGCTGTCAAAGTATTTTTCTCTTGCATGTGTAGTACTCATTGCTTTTTATGTTGCATAGTTCATATCTTCATACTGCAGTATAACCCCTGTTATTCTGAATTCAATCATCTGGCAGCCTCAATCTTCCAGCAACCTCAAGCAACAGCCAGCCTCAAATCATCTGGCAGCCTCAATCATCCGGCAGCCTCAATCAACCGGCAGCCTCAAGCAACTGGCAGTCTCATTCAACCGGCAGCCTCAAGCAACTTGGGGGAAAGAAATTAAGGAAAATAAATAGGTTAAAAAATGCAGGTTTAAAATTGGTGCACCTCACTGTTAGTTCGCCAATCACTCAATGCTCAATCTTAAGCAACTAGAAAATACACTTATCTGGCAATTACCAATCCCTGTAGGTGCTGGATACTAGGGATTGTTTTTTTACTGTATTTCTGGTTATTTTTTTCCCCAATGTTGAGTCAATTCTTCATTTTTTTTCCATCTCAAATGCTTATCTGGAACACAGTTCAAATGGAGAACGCTTTCTTCAGTGATACAGCTTGATACAGCGTTGAAATCTCTCACAATTGTAGATGGACGGGCAAGTCAAAGGTTATGAAACAATGAATATAATTCTGGTAATTGTGTGGTCAAAGTCCAGGCACTGAGAAGAACAGCCACAAAGTCCAGTGTGTCATCAATCAATATTATCTGAACCATCAGGCATATCAACTTTGTCATGGTAATATTTCATTGAATGAATGGTGGTTGAATTAAAGGAATCAGTCAGGTTATTCAAAATGAGAAAACAATCTCAAAGATATCAAACTGCGGAAAAATCAGGGTAATGGCAGCTTCCCCAATTTTCCACCGTAGAGCTTGCAATGAACCAGGTGGGTGTGGTACATGGTGCACAAATTGACTGCTGGTTTTATCTGAATGGATGAATTCTATCTGCAATGCAGGTTCTCACAAAATAATTCCATTTAAAATCTGACTGTGATATGCTACACTGTGCAAGCTTCAAATCAAACAGACCAGTCTGTTATTATTCTTTTGGACTGCAGCCAAGTATCAGCATAAAAAAATCTATGCAATCAGTGAAAATCCAATTAGAATATTGAAGGGTTGCTCACAAGCCTACATCAATCTACAGATGTCTTGTGATATAATCTGGCATTTGGTCCCTTCCATCATGCTTAAACATTGCCTATTGAAGAAAGGCCTTTTGAAAGAAGGAAGACCCATCCCCCTACTTGCAACCTGACCAAAAGAAACAACGGCATCAACCAATGCAGGAGGGTAGGGGGAGAGTGAGCCTGAAACGTATGCGGTAAACCAGCTGCAAGAGGTCTTCTTATCCAGGAAGCCTTCTCTTGTTTTCCACATCCAGCTAGTACACTGAGAGCCTTGTCTAGATCTTCCCTTTTCCTTCCACAAATATACCACCACCTCCAGCATATCATCACATGCTTCCTGTTCATATGATCTGTTGAAAACCTGCACCAGGTCTTGCCAAGAACAACATCTGCTTGAACAGCAAACTGGTGCAAGCATGGTTTTGAACGATTACCCTAGGCGTGTGTGTCTGTGCTTTGTGATTCTTTGAATTACTGCTTCCTCTTGGTAGCATGAGAAAGTGTTAGCATTTTGTCTTTAATATGGTGACAAGCCTGAAGTGATGTGACTGTTTGGTGCATGTTCTTACGATGCAAGAAAAATTATGCTGGCAGTGGAAGCATGCATTTTCATTGATCTACCATTTACATATCTGGACCAGAGGTGGTCGGTGCATGTGATATATTTGGACGTTGTAAGGGACCTGTTTTAAAGCAAAGCTTAGATATTCTAGAGCCAAGGGACAAATGGGATCAGAACATTCCAGTCAACAGTTTTCTCTGTGGTCAGGTCCTATGCGTTAGGCAATGCTCTCCCATGTAAAGCATGTCCTAATTCCCTGGGTGGATGCCACCATACAGAGGCTTAGGAGAGAGTATGATTGATGATATTATGCTATAGTGCAGATACAACTGGATCCATTAGTGCCTGGTGTGTCAGCCTTCACAGATGGAAATCGAAATAGATCAGGAAGTTCTTTTTTTGGAGGATAGATCTTAAATGTCAATTTCTGCAGGAGAAACATGAATGTGTCTTTTATGCCCATCAGTATTCAGACTGCTGCATTAGAACGGGAAAAGAGCAGATGTGCAATGGCCAGCATAGAACCACAGTAGTTTACAGCAAGAATGTGGCCATTTGGCCCATTGTGTACTAACCCTTTACTAAGCCTCTACCCCGCTCTTTCCCAGCAGGATTTTTATTATTTTAATTTAAACTTTAATCCAATATTCACAATTGCAATGGCTATTGCTTTAACACTGAACTTTAACCTTTAACATTTAGCAAAACATTCCATGCACAAACTCATTGCATTAGAAGTCTCTAACATCTCCCTCCACTTACATTTGTCCTACTATTAAATTTTTTAATGCATTTTATTCATTATTCCCTCACCTAAATGTGCTCCTTCATCTCTCTGCTGCAAGTCTCATTTGCTCCCACCTTTCATGCATTCCAAAGAGAAAATCCCATTTAACATAGAGCTCCTAAATCAACAACTTAACAGTGGCATCCACAGTATGAGGGCCGGAGGTAGCTCTGCCTCCTCACTTCTTTTCCCAACAGCATTCCATGAAAGATATTTCTAACCAGCACACCAATCAAAGGTTTATGATATCACTGTTTTAAAGCTGTTCCAAACCTATGTTGCACAGCGGTTGAGCTCCCGTGATTGGCATTTCTACCATATGGAATTCATCCCAAGTTACCCTGACCCAGGTAATCAGTATTAGGGTTGGAGCTTGGACATCAGGCAAGCAGATGTCCCAATCCAACACTCGTGCCTGAGATCATCCTCTTCAAGATATGTAGAAAGTGGCTGTTCAACCCACTGAACCTTCTTTGCCATTCATTTCAATCAGCCATTCTCAATGGGAGTTCTATTCCACCCCCCCCCCCCCACCCCCACCACCACCACCACCCCGGGACCACAGCACGTTTAAGTAAAAGCTTTGTTTTCTTTTCACCTCACATAACATTTTTTTCATGTGGTTGCTAAGAGAGAAGTACGGAAGTAACCATAACTTGACTGCTTCACGGGGAAGGGGGCCCAGAAACTTTGAACAGAGTCCTGTGGGTACCATAGCTGTAACAAAGGTTGAGAATGGCTGATTTTAATTATGGCTGATGTCGACCTTGATATTCTTAACTCATACAAATACGGAACCAGGAAGGGGTTATTGAGACACTGCATCTATTTATCCCAATATATACCCAGTAAGCATTATTAGTGCATTGATTCTATCCCTGATTTTGACTTCCCAAAATAATTCTGTAACTGCAGCCAATACCTCCATGAGGGGGAAATATTCTAATGCTCACTATCCCCAGAGTAAAATCTCCAGGTGTCCAATTGTTTTTCAATCGAACTAGGTCCGTTGAGCTTCCTTGAATAAACCAACATTTCTTCACTGATTAAACATAAGGCGGTGGAGAGAAAATCAGGTGATTTCACGTGGTTATTAAGGTTGACCATCTATTCTTCTCAAGTTCTAGGACCACACAATAAGGATATTTTTGTTCCATCAGTGGGCAGATAAATGTCTCCCTGAGTGAAAATAAGCAAATAAGTTGTGGCTGGCCTCACAAGAATTTCACATGCGCTCTCTGGTAGGCCACACACATTTGGAATATCTTGCAAAATATGACATCGTTTTAAATGACATTGTGTGTATTGCAAAATGAAAATGATTAAATTTAGCACCACAACCCATGGTTTCAATTTTCAGCAAGAGCATTTTTATCAGTTTTTTCTGAGTCTGGCTGGTACAGTATAAAACATGTATTTAAATTGAGCAGACCATAATCTAACTAATTATTAAATTGCACTGTCATAACACTGGACAACATTTTTCTTTTCAAAAGGTTTGCTTGCTGAAAAAAAAGGTGGGGATTATGAAAGACAACTTCAAGCTGAACACAAAGATAATTTCAGGTTTACTGTATCAGGTAGGAAGTTGAAGAAACATTAAATTAACTTTTATTGAATTTAGTATGTTTAATCGAGTAATGACGCTGACCCAATGTGTTCATTCAACTGACCTAAAAATGTTTTGCTGCTTATTTTCATTTGTACTCAACATCTGATGCCTCTCATGTCAGTGTCCAACAGTAGTCGGCCAGCATTGATGGATTCCAGTTGTCCTGATACCACTTTCCCATAGTCACAATGTCCTGGTGAAACCTTTCGTCGGGTTCGTCACTGACTGCACCAAGATCAGCAGGGGGAAGTCCAAGTGGGAATGCAGAAAATGAATTTTCAATGACAGGTTGCAGTTCATGGTTTGTATCCTTGAAGCAGCTTTGAAAATATGACAAGAAATCACAAAATAGGTTATATCTAAAAAACAGTATGTGATAGGAAGGTTTTCAGGTGATTAGGGAGACTAGTGTAGAATATGCAGGGGTCCTGGAAGATATATTTAAAATGTCTTTAGGCAAGGGAGAGATGACAGAGGATTGGAGGATAGCTCATGTTGTTCTGTTGTCTAAAAAAGGTTTCAAAAGTAAACCAGGCCAGTGAGCCTGACATTAGTAGTGAGTAAATTATTGGAAGTACTCTGAGAGATCAGTTATACAAGTATTTGGACGGCCAAAGGCTGATTAAGGATAGACAGTACGGCTTTCTGCGCGGTAGGTAATGTTTAAGTTTTTTGAGGAGGTTACCAAGAAAGTAGATGAAGGAAAGGCTGTTGTCTACGTGGTCTTGAGTAAGGCTTTGACAAGGTCCCATGTGGGAGGTTAGTTCAGAAGGTTCAGACACTAGGTGTCTATGGAGAGGTTGTAAACTGGATTCGGAATTGACTGAATGGGAGAAGGCAGAGAGTGGTAGTGGATGATCCCAGACTGGAGGCCTGTGACTAGCGGTGTGCCTCTAGCTCAGTGCTGGGACCATTGTTGTTTGTCGTCCATATCAATGATCTGGATGATGAGGCGGTAAATTGGATCAGCAAGTTTGCTGAGGACACTAAGAGGCGTTCTGAACAGCGAGGAAGGCTTTCATAGCTTGCAGAGGGATCTGGACCAACTGTAAAAATGGACCAGAAAATGGCAGATGGAATTTAATGCAGACAAGTGTGAGGTGTTGCATTTTGGAGGGACAAACCAGGACATACAGTAAATGGTAGGGCACTGAGGAGTGCGGAGGAACAAAGGGATCTTGGAATATAGATGTATAATTCCCTGAAAGTTGCGCCACAGATAGGCAGAGTTGTAAAGAAAGCTTTTGGCATCTTAACCTTCATAAATCAAAGTCCTGAGTACAGGAGTTAGGATGTTATGGTGAGGTTGTACAAGACATTGGTGAGGACAAATTTGGAGTATTGTGTGCAGTTCTGGTTGCCAAATTACTTTCAATAATTTACTCACTACTAACGTCAGGCTCACTGGCCTGTGATTTCCTGGTTTACTTTTGAAGCCTTTTTTAAACAACGGAACAACATGAGCTACCCTCCAATCCTCTGTCATTTCTCCCTTGCCTAAAGACATTTTAAATATATCTTCCAGGACCCCTGCATATTCTACACTAGTCTCCCTAATCACCTGAAAACCTTCCTATCACATACTGTTTTTTAGATATAACTTATTTTGTGATTTCTTGTCGTATTTTCAATGCTGCTTCAAGGATACAAACCATGAACTGCAACTTGTTGCCTATGGGAAGGATATCACTAAGATTGAAAGCGTGCAGAGAAGATTTACTAGAATATTGCCAGGACTTCAGGACTTGAGTTACAGGGAAAGATTTAAGAGGTTAGTGTAGAAGTATGAGGGGAGATTTCATAGAGGTTTACAAGATTATGAGGGTATAAACAGAATAATTGTGAGTCAGCTCTTTCCACTTAGATCAGGAGAGATAAATACAATAGGACATGGCTTTAGGGTGAAAGGGGAAAGGATTGGGGGAACATTTGGGGGAATTCTTCACTCAGAGTGTGGTGGGTGTATGGAATGAGCTCCGTCTGACATGGTAAAGGTGGGCTCACTCTTAAGTTTTAAGAATAAATTGGATAAATACATGGGGATGGGAGAGGTCTGGCGAGTTATTGAATGGATGCTAGTCAGTGAGACCAGTGGAATGATGTTTTAGCATTGACTAGAAGGGAAGAATGGCCTGTTTTCTGTGCTGTAGTGTTCTATGGTCCTATTTTCTTGACCAGTTGCCCAAAATACATAAAATACACCAAAAGGTATTCAGGAAGCAAAATCTTTGTTGTTCACTGTAATTAACCATAATATTGGGACAAATGTGAGGCATTTTTGACTCTAATGGAGTAAGTAGTTGTCCATATCGAACTAAAAATCTAAGTTCAATTGTAGAAAATTCCACCCTTTTGGACTCAGGATGGGTACTGATGGAACTTCTAATTATTTGTCTGATAGACTGGACATGGATGTTCTAAAAATGTTGAATCCTAAAACAGGATTCAACACAAGGATCGTCTTTGTAAATGTTCAGTTCCAAATAGTGTGTCAAGCCATTCTGATCAAAGACCTCATGAACCAGATGCTGGATCCATAATACACACAGAAAATGTCAGTAACACCCAGTAAGTCGGGCCATATCTGTGGAGAGAGAAATAGAGTTATTGTTTTAGCTCCAATGCCCTTTACCAGAATTGGGAAGAGAGAAAACAAGTCAAATTTCAGTGAAAGAGGAGGAGGGAAAAGGGAATAGAATGGAAGGAAATATCTCTGACAGGTTGAGACCAAATGAGTTAGTGTGGTGGTTGGGAACATATCCTGCCCCTTTCTGTTAATGTGTTGGTAATTACGGGGACTTGTTATATGTCCAGCTGGCTGGACTATACTGATGGAGAGAGACAGGATCCATCGTTGCATTTTTAAAAGCTAACCCCCCTCTGAATTCTGTGTCTGCCTAGACACAGACTTGTCACATAAACCAAACAAGCCTTTAAGTGTCTGTTCACTTTGTTGGCCGCAATTTTCCCCTCAGCCAAATCATGGGCACTCCATTTTACTTCACCACTTGAAATGCAGTACCGAAGCAATGTGGCACCGTCAGCATTGCCACCTCTCGATGGGATGTTAAACTGAAATGCTGATACTGGCTGAGGTAAAGAGATCTGCTGCACGTAATTCTCTGAGTCGCCTACGTCCAGAAAATGTGCACAGAGATGTCCTTGTGCAAGAATCACTACTATTGATAAGCAAGCAATGAGGAAAGAAAATAGCATGGTAGTGTTTTTTTTGCAAGAGGAATTGAAGGACAAGAATAGGAATATTTTGCTCCACTTATACATTGCCCGGGTGATACCGTATGTGGAATGTTATATACAGGTGTGGTCTACTCACCTAGGGAAGGATGTAACATGAAACACAAAATTTTGCAGGTGCTGTTATTTAGTAAAAACATACTGAAAAACTGGAGGAACTCAGCTGGTCTATTCAGCATCTATAAGAGACAAGGATATATTGCCGATGTTTCGGCCCTGAGCCCTTCTTCAAGGAATAAGCCAGAAACAGGAAATCTCAGAATCCAGACCAACAAAAGGTGTTAATTGGATATGATAAGGGAAGAGGTAAGAATTTATCATGTTTATGCAGAAGAAGGCTGAATGGAGAGACAGAGATAGGGAAAGGCAACGGGGGAGGGTGGGGTGTTAACGAAAACTAGAGAAGTCGATTTTAATGCCATCTGGTTAGAGGGTGCCAAGTCAGAAGATGAGGTGGTGTTCCTCCAATTTGCAGATGGTCTGAGTCTGGCAGTGATTGAGACCATGGACAGATATGTCAGGAAGGGAATGGGAAGGAGAATTAAAATGTGTGACCTCTGTGAAATACACACTATTTGCTGCAGACTGAACCAAGGTGCTGAACAAAGCAATCTCCTAGCCTGCGTCCAGTCTCTCCAATGTAGAGGAGATCAGAATGGAAGCACCAGATGCAGTAGATGACCCCTGCAGATTTACAAGTGCAACGTTGCTTCACTTGGAAGTATTGCGGGCCCCTGAATGGTGGTGAGGGAGGAGATGTGGGCACAAGTGGATCATCTCCTGCAGTCACAGGGGTCGGTCCCAAGTGGATGATTTGTGGAGAGGAAAGAGTGGACAAGGAGTTGTGGAGTGAACGGTCCCTGCGGAAGGAGAGGGGAATATGAGTCTGGTGGTGGGATCACGCAGTAGGTGGCGGAAACGGTGGAGGAGGATGTGTTGGATGCGGATGCTGGTGGGGTGGTAGGTGAGGACAAGAGGAATCCTGTCCTTTTTTCACATGGGGACAGAGGGGGGGCCAGGGCAGATGTGTGGGTAATTAGTGGCGGGATCACGTAAAGATGTCCTCCTTCTTCAAACGTTGTGGCTTTCCCTCTACCACCATCAACTCGGCAGTCACCCGCATATTCTCCATTACTTGCACAGTTGCCCTGGCCTCCTCCAATCCCATGCACAACAAGGTCGGGATTCCAAGGTCCTCTCCAACCACCCCACCAGCCTCCACATCCGCCATTGCTTGCCATACTTACTGTTTTTCCTTCTGTTTCTTATACTGTTATGATCTAATTAAGACCAGATATTAGCAAAGGAACAAGATATTGAAATGATTTCCTGAAAGATTCAAATATCCACACGCTTCATAATCCAGTAATTAATACAGTGCAGAAGAACAAATGAACAACCTGGCACTAATTAAAATTAATTGTACCAATTCTACTTTGCAGACATTTTCATTTATTGCACCTTCAATCATTTTTAATGAATATTTTTGAATGTTCTTGAATATTTGCTCTGTTAATTGTATCAGCTCTGTGGGGGCATTTTGAAAATATTCCAACAATCTAACCTACCCAGGGAAATCTTCAGCAAGTAACATTTATTGATTACTTTAAGCAGGCAAAATATATGGAAAAGAAAATGGCAATACCTGCAGCCAAATGGTCTACTCCTAGAATCACTGCATTTCTGCCGCCTCTTGAATGGGTGGGTTTAGTCTGCCCGACACTCTCATTCCATCGTTGCAAGTACTTTTTTTTGAGGGGAAAAAAAATCTTGCACGGAGGCCTCAAATTAGACCTGTTTCAATGGGAAGTCTAGGCATCAAAAAAGGACCAACAGCTATTCTCAACAGGGACTCTTTGCTCTATTCCCAGTTCCCTGAATCGCCTTCTACTTCAGTGAACTGAGTCGAAGTTCTCTAATCATCCACTGATCCTGCCCCCCAGCCCCCCAAGGGAATATATTCATTTCCCGACTGAATATTTGCATTGAGTCTGCAACCACTAAATAAATGCGAATGATTCTCTGGGAAGGCGTCTTAATTTAGTCTGTGCTCATGCATATTGTACACGTTCCTCTCATTGACAAGAATGTATTATGCTCAACGTCTAAAAATCTGCAGTCCATACAGATGCACGGAGTCCTTTCTCTTCAACATTTGACTGCACATGCTTCATTCAGAATGCCACATGGTTAAAGAACCCTGGATGTTCTCTCCACCATTTGACAGTTCCCTGTCCCCAGTCACCTTATTTTCACTATGGATCTTTATACCTTCAACCCACAAGCAAAAATGCTTTGAGACCTTTTGTTTCCTCTCGTAGCAGAGGTTCAGCCAGGCTCATTCGAACTTCCCTCGCCTGCCCTTCATCTGATATTGAAGAACCTCTGTCATTCCACTTGCTCGCTCCAAATCAAAAGTGTAGCTCACACACAGCATGAGTCTGTCCAAGGAATATATTAAAGCAGTCCTTGTTTCAGTCTACTCAAGACAAATCTTATTCCTGCTTTCTCCTCAGTTAAGAAGTTAAATATTTCACCATTTTTGCCTCTAATTTTCACCTTGCGCTCATTTGTCTCTGACTTCTTCCATCCCTTCCTTCACTGAGAGGACAGTCAAAAGCAGCAGTTGGCTATATTGCCATCATGACAGCTCACTCATTCAATGTGATTCGTGCTGATCTTCTTCCTGCATGCAACTTTCCAGCTCTCACCCCATAACGCTAAATTCCTTTACCACCTAAAATTACAACTATCTTTGATTTGAAGAAACTCAGGAGCTAAGCCTCCACAGCCTTCTTAGGTAGTGAATTATAAAGGTTAATTTATCCTTCTAAGTGAAGATATCTCTTCCCCTCTCTGCCCTAAATATCTGTCTTCCTCATTTAAAATTATAAGTCCTGTTTCAGGACCGGACTACAGAGGAAATACCTTTTCAGTTACACCCCCCAATCTTTTTCTGCATTTCAATATGTAACATCTATTATAGGTCTAGTTGCTTGTTAGTTTAATTTCCCATTCCACTCCAACTCCAGTTCCCCTTTTCCTGGCCTCAACCAGCGAGGCCAAATATAAGCTCCAAGAAAATCACTTATTTTCCCAATTAAGAACATAACTAGACTCAACACCCTGAATCCAATCATTTCACATGATCAGTCTTTCCAGTTTGTTTCCAATTGATCAGTTCTGACGCAAAGTTTTCAATGATTAGTGTAGTGCTTAGTGCAACACTATTCCAGAACCAGCGACCCAGGTTCCAATCCTGCACCGTCTTTCAGGAGTTTGCACGTTCTCCCTGTGTCTGTGTGGGTTTCCTTCAGGTGTTCAGGGCATGGGGGTTGGAGGTTAATTTGGGGGTATTTGGGCAGCTCAGGCTTGTGGGCTGGAAGGGCCTGTTACTGTGTTGTTCATCTAAATTTAAATACATTTAAATTTAACAATCCTATTGGAGTGCCAGTGACCCAGGTTCAAATCTGTTACTGTCTGTGAGAAGTTTGCATGTTCTCCTTATGCCTGCGTGGGGTTCCTCTCCTTTTCTCCCACATTTTTAACAATCCCATTGGAGTGCCAGTGACCCGGGTTCAAATCTGTCACTGACTGTGAGGAGTTTGCATGTCCTCCCTATGTCTACATGGGTTTCCTCTCCTTTCCTCCCACATTCTAAAGAATTACAAGGTTAGTAGGTTAATTGGTCACATGGGTATCTTTGGGTTAGACAGACTTGTGGGACGGAAGGGCCTGTTATCATCCTGTTTCTCTAGGTCTTTACGCTAAATCTCTGTCCTCATTCATCTCCTTCTATTACATTTCCTTCAGACAGATTATCTACAATTGACAAGATTTCAGCTATATCTGATCTCCAAGTAGAAGTGTTTCTCCACAGATGCTTCTGACCATCTGAGTATTGCCACCAGTTTATGTGGTTCTTTCAGAGTTCCAGAATCTGCCGTGTTTTTTTTTTGCTTAATCTAACTTCACCGCTTTTTGTTCATTGATCTTTATTGTAGGCTACAGGGTATTAATAAACTGGCAAGAGGGATAGCAATAGCAGTTAGAGTGCACTTATTTTCCCAATAAGGGTAGGCCATGTGCAATTAATGGGAGCCTCTCAGGAGTATTGGGGAACAATGCAGTGAACTGAGGGGGTGATGGAAGAAGAAACTCTTACAACATTGAAAAAGTATCTGGATGTGTACTCGATTGGGGAAATCATGGAGGGCTGGGCCCACGGGCTGGTGAATGGAATTAGTATTGATGGTGTGTTTTGGGATAAGTTGTCATTTCCATGCTGTATGACTAATATAAGGGAATTAACACAATTGATTGTAAAACTGATTTTTCCTCCTGGCCCACTGGCAGTACACAACTAGATGCTACTTTTGGGATTATCTAAACGGTTTGTGTGACTTATGCAGCTCAAAGACAGAAAGCAACTTGCAGTTCCACATGAGGAACTTGGTTCAGGTCCTCTTCATCTTATTGGCTTCAAATCTTTCTCATGCCCCAAACCAAGCCACTCCTAGTGGCCCCATAACACCCCAGCAATATTATGATCCAGGCATTTAGACATGCATACAGCACAGCAACAGGACACGAGTCCGTGCCGCCCAATTTACACCCAATTAACCTACATGCCCCCTGTACATTTCGAATGGTGGGAGGATACTGGGGCCCCCGGGGAAAACCCACACAGACATGGGAAGAACGTGCAAACTCCTTACAGACAGTGTGGGATTCGAATCCATGTCCTGATCGCTGACGCTGTAAAGGCGTTGTACTAAATGCTACACCAACTGTGCTGCCCCGTGATCTAAGTCTTACAACCAACCTCACCCCAAACTACCAATTCTCACCCCATCACTCAATTATCTCCTCTTCCCCCTGCGCCATAGCAGACAACCCATCCTGCCAACCAACATAAGAAATAGGAGCAGGTGTAGGCCATCTGTCACATCGAGCCTGCTCCTCCCTTCAATGAGATCATGGCTGATGTGATGACAGATTCATCTCCACCTACCTGCCTTTTCCCATATCCCTTAATTCCATTACGATGTAAAAATCTACCAACCTTGTCTTAAATATATTTACTGAGGCCACCTCCACTGCTTCAATGGGCAGCAAATTCCACAGATTCTGGGAAAAGCAGTTCCTCCTCATCTCTGTCCTAAATCTATCCATATCCTAAGGCCATGTTCCTTAGTTCTAGTCTTCCCTGTCAAAGGAAACAATTTAGCTATGACTTTGATAATTTTATACATTTCCTGTTCTTCCAAATTCCAGTGAGTACAGTGCCAGATGACTCAATCTCTCCTCCTAAACTAACCCCGTCATCTCTGCAACCACTATAATAGCCCCCGTTGTACTTGCATTGATTTACTGATCCTTCACTTTCACCTCCCCTACACTGGCTTCAGTTCCACTACTGTACATGATTCACGCTAGCAAAGCACAAGAAGGAAAGCCTCCTCCCTCACCATGGTCCGGTGTCTCAAACAGGCCTTTCAAGTGAAGCAACTTGAATATCCACAGGACTGATTTACTGCATCCGGTGCTCCCTTTGTGGTCTTCTCTACATCGGAGAGACCAGTCGCAGATTGGGAGATTGCTTCCCTCAGCTTCTCCTCTCCATCCGCCACAACAGAGACCTCCCAGTAGCCAACCATTTCAATTCTGAGTCACACTCACACACTCACATGTTTGTCCATAACCTATATGTACTATCCCACCCTGACCACCTGCAGATTGGGGAACAACACCTTATTTTCTCATGGGCCCTCTCTAGCCAGATGGCATTAACATGGACTTTTCTGTTCTTTGCTAAACTTGCTCGCCTTTTCTATCCCCTCCCCCTTTCCTGTCTTTCCAGTTCTCCTCTCTCTTCCCCCTCTACCCACCCAGCCATCCCACCTCCCCCTGATCACTGCTCTCCCCTCTCTCCCTTCTCCACCTATCATCTGCCTTTGCCACCCCCACATCTTTTTTGTTCGGACGCCTGCCGACATTCTCTCATACTCAAGCCCGAATGATCGGTTATGTATTTTTACCTTTGCTACATAAAGGCTGCACCATTTCATCGGATGCAAGGATTGACAACGAGATAGACAACAGACTCGCCAAGGCAAATAGGGCCTTTGGAAGACTACACAAAAGAGTCTGGAAAAACAACCAACTGAAAAACCTCACAAAGATTAGCATATACAGAGCCGTTGTCATACCCACACTCCCGTTCGGCTCCGAATCATGGGTCCTCTACCACCATCACCTACGGCTCCTAGAACGCTTCCACCAGCGTTGTCTCCGCTCCATCCTCAACATTCATTGGAGCAACTTCATCCCTTACATCGAAGTACTCGAGATGGCAGAGGCCGACAGCATCGAATCCACGCTGCTAAAGATCCAACTGCGCTGGGTAGGTCACGTCTCCAGAATGGAGGACCATCGCCTTCCCAAGATCGTGTTATTTGGCGAGCTCTCCACTGGCCACCGTGACAGAGGTGCACCAAAGAAGAGGTACAAGGACTGCCTAAAGAAATCTCTTGGTGCCTGCCCCATTGACCACCGCCAATGGGCTGATCTCGCCTCAAACCGTGCATCTTGGCGCCTCACAGTTCGGCGGGCAGCAACCTCCTTTGAAGAAGACTGCAGATCCCACTTCACTGACAAAAGACAAAGGAGAAAAAACCCAACACCCAACCCCAACCCACCAATTTTCCCCTGCAACCGCTGCAACCGTGTCTGCCTGTCCCGCATCGGACTTGCCAGCCACAAACGAGCCTGCAGCTGACGTGGAGATTTACCCCTCCATAAATCTTCGTCCGTGAAGCCAAGCCAAGGAGAAGACATAAAGGACACTGTTTGTCCAGGTGAATTTCTCCAGCATTTTGTGTTTCTACTTCAACCATGGTGTCTACAGAGTTTTGTGACTTACCTTTGCTCATACAAAGTCAATTCAGTAAATGCAGGTCCTGCAATTTCCATCGATTTCCTAGAGGGCTAGTCTATGAATCAGTCCACTGCACACTTAATGTATCTTCGCAGGTCAAAACAAAATATAGACCAGTGTAATTTTCTTTAGAAAGGTTGGATTCGTTAAGTAACTTTGGGGGAAAAAGAACAAAAGAACTTCTGCATTATTATTATATTTTACTGGCATATTTTAGCAGTTGACTCTCAGTGAACCTGAAACTTGGTCCATTTGTTCATCCTGTTCACATGGGAGATTTACAGTGAGGTGTTGTATGTGGAATGGAGGAGAAAAGGGACTCAATTCCATTAAAGCATTTTGCATGATCTCAATTCCAGAATTAAGTTATTTGCTGATTGGAGTGACCATTAATTATTTATTATTATTTATTCAATGGTGAATTCTTTGCTGTTGTGATGTTTTTGGAACTGTAATTAAAAATGATTACCTCATAAATAATGTTGGTACAGTAGCTTGGCCCTTCATGCACCAATAGTCAATAATGCTCCCACTGGGAGATGATAACTTTTAAGCACAAGTCCCTGGTGATTCCATAGAATATATTTGGTTGTAAATTCACTTTACAATACAAGTATAATCTCTTCCTGCAATATATCATTTGCTCAAACAGTCAGGCCTAATCTGGCTGGGACCCCTCAGTACTCACACACAAAGTGTTAAATGCCTTGACAAATAAAAATGTGACAGGCTGCCTCTCAGGGCCTGCTGATAACAGAAGGTAAGAACAGAGGCTGTCTGTCATTAACGAACAAGCTTGCATTAGGGAAGGTTCCCTGAAGGTATACCTGACTAATTTTCCAATGGATCTGAAGCCATATGGGCTGAAGGAAAAAAAAACATCCAAAGTTCTTACATTGTCAGCACCACTGATGTGTTTATGAGGGGAAAGTTCAAGAAAGGTTATTCATGAGGTGAGAGGCCAAAAAGAACCAGTCTGGTTCCATTTATAGCTTAGGGCTCAGAGTTAGAGACTCGGTTATTTTGTTCCAAGAGAAAGATTCACTCTAATAAAATTTAAATCATTTTCACAGTTTAAATATAAAAATAAACTGAACCATACAGTCAAATCTGATTAACAGGTCACAAATAGAGGCTTCACGTTACTTTTGGTTTGCAGGAGTATAAATTCAGAAGTCTGAAAGGCAACAGTAATAACAGGCAGTCATTGGGAGTGGGGGGGGGGGGGGGGGGGAGAGAGATAGAGAGAGGGAGAGAGAGAAAGCCTATCATAACCTTGGACACATTCCTTCCCTGATACTACAGGCCCCTCCTTCAGAGAACCAGCAAACATGGAAGTCTCATGGAAGTTTATTTTATACCTCTTTCCAATATTTTTATATCTGCTCATCCATAGATAATAACAAGAAAATATATCCAACAATGTAAATATATATTAACAAATGACTGTAAACAACCTATGAAAGAGACAAAAAAGCAAAATGTATATAAAACAAGAACTATTTTAATAATCTAACCCTTCACTTGTGAAGATATGATTAAACATATATGTTCCATTAATGCATGAAAGAAAGGACAAGCAAACCATAAAATGGGATCCAATAATCTTATAAATTCTGAAAATAATTGAGGAAAGGACCCCATAAATTTAGATTACATTAGTAGACCATCTAATTTTTTTCCAGAGTCAAGCATGCCATCACATCAGAGAACTAGTGAGTATGTGTAGGAGGAACAGTATCCTTCCATCTCACATAGCTCTTCTGGCAATGGGATTGTAGCCCAGACACATTTTAAATCAGCTGACTTACTCACTCCAAATAGGGTAAGAAAAGGATTAGGAGCCAAATTGATATTAAGAACTAAAGACAAGATACTTTCTCAATAATTGGAAAACGAGGAACATGACCAAAACATCTGACATAATTCACCTTCTTCAGTCTTACATATATCACACTTTGATGAGAAATTAGAATGAAATTTAGCCAATTGAACTCTGGAGAAGTAAGCTCGATGTACTACTTTAAATTGCAGTAATGAGAGTCGGCCGCAGAGAGAAGAGGAATTTAACAATTTCGAGATACAATCAAGATTTTGGTTTTTGTCAATGGTCAGAGTTTGGTATCCAACTTTCCAAGATCTCCTTATTGGGATCTAAATTTAAAAAAAAACTAAACATTGTTTTTTTAGATATTTGCAGATTAAGATCTTTTTAAATTCCTTGCTATTAAAACTCCCTCAACATTTGATAGAGAAGATTTATAATCTTAAACCGAATGCTAAAAAGCTGTTACCAATTCTCTCTGAGTTATTATTGATGTCTAGTGGTGATTCCCTGGACAAAACTAAGAAACGATGGGAGCAAGATTTTCAATAAGAATTTTCTGATGCTACATTGGGATTCTATCTTGAAATTGGTTACTTCATCTTCTCTAATTTATTTTAAACCTTAAGGTGCAGACATCAGACACAAAATTCAGCTCCCAACTGCATCACATAACCACTTTGGGTGTAGTTTCTGCCTTGTACCGGAGCATCCAATCCTGGGGAAAATGGGCACTTGGTCCCAGGCCTGGGAGGGGACAAAAGGCAGGCCTGCAGCAGCAAATGAGGGTGATAATTGAAGGAAGTGATCCAGAGGAGGTGGCGAAAATGACGGGGTAGATATCGAATTGCTGTCTCCTCTGGCTGGATATTCTAGAACAAGAGGGTAGTTGTTCCGAATAAAAAAGCAAAAGAGAGTTCATTGGCAGACACTGTTTCTAAAGGGTCCCCCTCTCTCTCTCTCTCTCTCATTTCTGAGCTTCTTGGCTCTTTTCCTGTGTCTATTACAGTTTTTGCATTATTACGTGGCAATAAAAGGAACCATTGAGGAGTTTAAAGAGGAGAAATGTATTTACTCAATAAATTTAAACTTTGGGATTTTCAATCTCAGAAAGCAATGGGTGATCACATGCTGACTGTATTCACAGACACTATGAGATTTTTTTGAAGCAAAAGGGAAGGGGATCGCAGAGGAACATGGACGACGTAATAAATCAGTAACAACATTACTGAACTGCTGTAATAGAAGAGAGCAATCAGATTTCAGATTTATTGTCAGGGCATCGCATAGAATCCTAAGATTCTTTTTCCTGTGGGCATGGCAGACTGACCACTTATTGGCAGTGCAAAGAAAAATTGCACACGACTGAACACATGTAAACAAATAAAGAAATGTAAACAAACTGCAAGATGGAGAGAGAAAAAAATCGATAAAGTGCAAAAGTAAGTCCCTAAATAAGCCCCTGGTTGAGTTTGTTGTTGAGGAGTCTGATGGTGATGGGGTAGCAGCTGTTCCTGAACCTGGTAGTGCAAGTCTTGGGGAACCTATACCTGTGGCAGCAGCGAGAACAGAGCATGAGCTGGAAGGTGCAGATCCTTGATGCTTTGCTGCTGCTCTCCAATAGCAGTGTTCCCTGTAGATGTTCTCAATGGTGGGGAGGGTTTTGTCTGTGAAGTCCTGGGCTGTGTTTTGGAAGTGTTATGAGCCCAAAGGACCCCAAAACACAGCAGGAATAGACATTCACCAAGACAAGTAGTTACTTAAACAAAAGTTGTTTTTAATTATCTTTAAACATGAAAACCGAATCAAACTTTATCTTATCTCTATTAACTTAACTAACCCAACTCAACCCACTTCTAATTCTAAGCGCACGTGTATGTGATTTGTGTGTAAATTTAAGAAAAGTTCTTAAAAGAAAAGTGACCTTTGAGTGAACACTGTGAAGAAAGGTCAGAAGTCTTGTAAAAACATTCAACACAGATGACCTGTCTGCAGTCCATTCATTTCATGACATCATTTCAATTAGCACTTACTTGTGAGATGTGCATAGCATTCTCCATAGTTTCTGTAAAGTCACTGAATATGAATTCTTCAGTATTTCAAATAAGATCAGTTTTAAAGTGTGTGTAAATATGTAACCTACTCTAATTTTACCAATTTAGCTCCCAAAAACATTCCCAAATATTATATCACAGAAGGCTTTGGAGTCTTCATTACACCATTGCTGCCACTGTGGCACCTTGTCATTACTCCTCCCTCTGCTCTTTGAGGGATACCCGGTAATGGGAGCACTCTGGACTATGGTCCTTCCCCACTGCACCTACTGCTACTGCAGCCTGGAATGTGTCACTCGGCGATATTCCCTCACCAACTGAATGTACTGACAGGTTTCTCTACTGAGGTGAATTATGTACCCTCCTTGCCCTCTATATGGGTTGTCCAACCACATACAACCCGCCCCGGCCCAATGCTACAGATACTGGCATTGTTACCCTTATCAGGAATCATGCTTGATTGGAGATCCCAGAAGACATGTCCAAGGCAGGAAATCTCATGACCATTTGTTAAATGCTAATTTTTACCCCTGACTCCAAAAGAATAACGTTGAAAATGCTTACACGTAAAATTCTGGGGCGCTAAGTTATCCCAACTATTTGCAATCACACTCAAATTTCATTGGTTTTGTCTCACTTCCTTTCTTGGGAATGAAATAGCCAAAATATACAGTCCAAACAATAAGTAGGAGATCTTTTTTGGCTTTCAGTGTATAGACTGATATTGGTCTCTGAAGGATAAAGTGAGGAATTAAGGAACCAGCTCATACATAGCTGGTTTGTTTCTGTGATTTATTCATATCAAACTGAAGGAATCATTGCAAGTTTCAGATACTCCATTTTCTTTTCTGCATTTAGGAACACAGGAGCAACTGCACGGCCACCAAGCATTCTTCTCTAATCCATAATATCTTGGCTTCCTGTCCCCTCCCTTGCAACGCTATCAGTGTCAGTCTTGAATGTACAGTACTCCATAACCAATTATGCACAGCTGTCCGGGTAGAGAATTCCAAAAAGCCATAACCCCTGAAGAGCAGAAATAAATCTTGTCTGAGTTGGCCAATGTGCGGCCATGGGCCCACAAGATTCTACGTGAGTCTTGGCTGCCTCCTGAAATGGCTAGGTGAACACTTCTTTCAAAGCACTAAGGGATGAACAATGAATGCAAGCATTGCACCAAGACGCCTGTGAAAGGATAAACCGCAAAATATGTGGACGGCTGCTAATCCCCTATCCTCTTTTTTAAAACTCATCGAAACACCAGCCTTGTTTCACTTTCCACCTTTGGGAGAGTCTGGTAGTCATCGTATTTACCAATTTTTTTCACTTTAGTGGTGTTAACTGGCCTGCATGGAATTTTTAGCATTTGTGACTTGTTTGCTGGCATTTCGAACAATGCTGTTACAGGGACAGTGACCCGAATTCAAATCCAGCGCTGTCTGTAAGGAGTTTGTACGTTCTCTCAGTGTCTGTGTGGATTTCCTCCGGTATCCACCCATGCTTCAAAACATACCGGGGGTTGTAGGTTAATTGAGTTTAAGAACAGACTATGGCTAAAGTCATTGAGTCAGCAATAAATAAGTAAAGAGCAAATTTCCACATCAAAAATTCTCTTTTGAAGGACCAAAGACAAGAACAAAAGGCTCCTGGGACAGATGTAGCGCCATGATTTTAAGGGACTATCCAAATAAGCCCATGTGTTTCAAGAGCTTTTCTGAATATCCAAGTCACTTTGCTGTCTGTGACATAAGACGCACTGTTGCTCTGGGTGTCATCAAGGAAGGTACCAAGAACTGGACAGGCATGGTTACAAAGCGGTTAGCGCAGCACTGTTACAGCACCTGTAATCAGGACTAGGGTTCAAATCCCAGGGCTCTGGTTTCCTCCCACCATTTAAAACGTGGGCTCATGGGCTGAAAGGGCTCATTAAAATGTAATTTAAAATTTAAAACCAAGCCTGTAATTCCAACGGAACAATCACAGTATAAAATTCAGTGTTTAAGATAAATCCTCTTCTCTTAAAACAAAACTCTCTAACTGGACCCTGACAAGGTGAATCACTATTGTGCTGTGGTTTTGACTGCATACCTGAGTTCAGTAATGAATAACTGCCTCCCCAGACTCTTCCAACATTGCATGTTGATGAAATGGTTTCATTCATCCTTCCTTTAACACAGGACTGAGGATAATAAATTAAAGCAATGCATTCTGAAAAGGCACCAGGATGGGAATACTTATTTAATGTACCTGCTGTTGTGTGAGGTAATGTGAAATGGATCATTATTTGGATAGGTGAGCAGGGCAACAGCTTTAGCCTTCTGATCACCAGCTCAGGGAGCGACAGGTGGGATGCTGTTGCAGTGATAGATGCTCTTTGGTCAGATCAAATCCCAAGCAAATAGTTGAGAAAGAAAATCGCTTGATTATAGGAAGGAAAGATCCAGGGTAATTATTATGCTTTAGTAGAGGGTGCATTTTCCTTAAATATGTTAATACCATCAATTAATTAATAAATTAATTAAAAAAATTAATACCTTGTGGGCCTCTGCTCCTCCTCCTGCCCCTCCCCGCAACCATTTTATTCAGGTGCCTGGCTACGTTTTCCTCATGAAGTCTCAAGCCAGAAATGTTGGTTATTTATGTTTGTAAAGTACACTGTTTGACCTACTGAGTTTCTCCAGCTTTTAATGCCATCAAATTCAGGCACCATTGAACTCAAGTTCAAAATTACAAGCAGCAGAACGTTTCAACTGTGAGCACAGAACCTTGCAAATGTCTCTGCGTTCAATTGCTTTAAAATCAGTGGTTCTTAACCTTTTTTCTTTCCACTTGCATCCCACTTCAAGTAATCCCTCTGCCATCGGTGCTCTGTGATTACTAAGGGATTGCTTAAGGTGGGATGTGGGTGGGAAAGGGAAGGTTGAGAATCACTGCTCTAGGCCCAGTAGTTACTGAAATATTTTGCTTGAGAGAAATTGTCACTGGCCCATTTCCTTTGGGGTTACGAAACCGCGTACCTAGCGAGCCAATTAGATACGATTAAAAGAGTGGTTTTCAAACTTTTTCTTTCCACCCACATCCCCGCCTTAAGCAAATGTTCATGCTTATACAGTGAAATCATGATTTTGGCGCGACCCTGCTTTATTCGCGATGCGATTTTTTTGGACCCAAACCATCGCATTATAATGGAGTTCCACTGTATTTATAGATGGGCACAACATTGAGGGCCTGCATGTGCTGTAATGTTCGATGTTCTAATATCCTAATCACTTGACCACATGATTAGAATCCTAGATCAAAGTATATTCAAGACTATCAAATTCAGACTGAGTTACCAAGTCCAAGAAGTGACCTTGGCCAAGGTGCATAGATGAAAATCAACAGCTCTGGTAAAGGAGACCCAGGACGCATTCTTCTGGCAAAGGGACAAACATTTTGTGTAGAATTCAAACAGGAAAATGTTAAAATTACTAGTAAGGGTAACAATAAGCAGATCAAATCAAATTGAAGGGATGGGCCTGTATTTCCACCCAATGAAACTAAAGCACAAGGAAATGAAAATGAAAGATAGAGATGAGGCTGAACTTAAACTTTGCACCATTTATGAAAATAAATGACTCAAGTGATCTTTTCTGACGCTTATGTTGAAATTTCCATTACATCAAGAGGGCTGAGAAAACACTGCCCTACTTCCGAAGCAGGACCCATCAAAGTCTAGACTGCTTCATCAGCCATAAACAATCCCTAAGGTGAAAGAGGGGAAATGTCTGCTAAAATGAGAGGCCTACAATAATGGAACTTGTTACATAATTAAGTCCAGATAAATGTTTACCTGGCCCAAAGAGAATTTAGATTGGTGAGGTATTCCAATATGCCAAATTATTTCCTATTAACATCCACTGAAAACTGCTTCCCAAATATTCCCACCATATACAGCTCTTGATCAAAGCAAAGTAACTTTGTACAGAAACTGAATCCAGACATCAAGTATAGCCAGCTTTCTAAATATAGTATGGAAAATAAAAATTACTTCAGTCATCAATCCAACCGAAATTTTGTTGAGCATCTGTTGTGTGTCCATTGTTAAACTGACCTGAACCTCCTTGGAAACACTGACGAGCCATGAACAATGATGCGCACTCAGAGAAAATGGAGCAGATTTCCACCTCACAGAATAAATGGGAAGCAAACAGCCACCGCAAGAAACATTCCAAATTCGGGATAAGGTTGGGGTGTAGCCCACCTGTCAATTTCTCCTGTTGTTCTTGGGAAGATAGTGCAAGGATGGCACAAGTTAAATATTGTATCTGATTATGAAGATGGTTTTAGATAAAAGTATAGAAAAATATTTTACAGCTACAATTCTTCTTCTTTGGCTTTGCTTCGCGGATGAAGATTTATGGAGGGGGTAAATGTCCACGTCAGCTGCAGGCTCGTTTGTGGCTGACAAGTCCGATGCGGGACAGGCAGACACGGTTGCAGCGGTTGCAGGGGAAAATTGGTTGGTTGGGGTTGGGTATTGGGTTTTTCCTCCTTTGCCTTTTGTCAGTGAGGTGGGCTCTGCGGTCTTCTTCAAAGGAGGTTGCTGCCCGCCGAACTGTGAGGCGCCAAGATGCACGGTTTGAGGCGATATCAGCCCACTGGCGGTGGTCAATGTGGCAGGCACCAAGAGATTTCTTTAGGCAGTCCTTGTACCTTTTCTTTGGTGCACCTCTGTCATGGTGGCCAGTGGAGAGCTCACCATAAATAAGCACCAAAGGAAAAGATGTTCAATTTAGATGCACATTGTGTTTAGATTTAGATTCATTTATTGTTGTATCATTGTTCCACCTCTACTCCTGGCAGCCCATTCCAGGCACCTGTGAAAAATATTTACTCCACATATCTCCCTTAAGGTGATACGGTTGGAGTAGTAGTTATTGCAACGCCTTTACAGCGCCAGCGATCGGGACTGAGGTTCAAATATCGTGCTGCCTGTAAGGAGTTCGCACATTCTTCCCGTGTTTGCGTGGGTTTCCCCAGGGACTCCAGTTTCCATTCGAAACATACTGGGGGTGTTGGTTAGTTGGGTGTAAATTGGGCGCCATGGACTCTTTGGCAGGAATGGCCTGTTTGTATAAAAATAAATTAAATTTAAAACTTTCTCCCCACCACTTCAAAAGCATCTCTTCTAGAGTGTGACACTTTTGTACTGGGAAAAATATTATGGCTGCTCACCCTCATCCACTGATACCCCAGAAACAATCTAAGTTTGTCTAAACTCTCCCCATATCCTCTCAATCAGGCAGTATCCCAGTAAATCACTTCTGTACCCTATCCATATCCTCTCATGCAGTATTCCAAGTGCAACAATGATCTTACTGTTATATTCAATGCCCTGCCCAATTAAACCAAGCATATCATATGCCTTCTTTACTACCTTATCTACTTGCAGGAGCTATGAGCCCGAACACTTAGATCCCTCTGCACATCAATGCTTTTAAGAGCCCTGCCTGACTTACGACCGTAATTGGAACCAAAGGATCAATCGTATCTTGAAATAGACATAAGTCGGAATTTTGCCCGCATGCGTGGAGTACATAAGTCTTAAATCAAACTTTTTAATCAAATGTTGTATTTGAGAGGCATGTAAGAGCCAAAATGTGCGTACTTATCTTGTAAGTCAGCGTCCCGGGGTCCATAGGCTGGGCGTGGCCATCTTTATTCCTGCGCAATCCTATGATGGGCGCATGAATGGTGGGTTCATGCATTGGAGTTAGGTTGGCACATGCGCGATGGGTTCGCATATCGAAGTTTGCATGAGAGTTAAGCGCCCTGACAATATTGAATTCAAACCCTTTGGACCAGACCTGGCTGTAGATCACTTTTCGAACCCAGACCTGATCCTGGAAAAATAGAGGAAATAAATTCAGCTCCAGAAATCTATCACATGACAGCGATTCAACAACATTTCTCTGAGGATAGATGTTAAAAATGACATCTGTAAAGGAAAGATATGAAATTTAAGATAATTCTGTCAGACAGCACTAACTGGATGGGAATAATTATTTTCAGTTCATACTTCTGAAATTGATAAAGTCGTCCATTGATAATATAACCATGAAAGCCAGGCTCAATCAGTGTTTCCGAAAAGGTCAGATAACACAAATCTAATAGAAGATAGAGGAGATAAATGAATTATGGAAACCTAAAATGAACACAGAAGATGTTGCAAAGTACGCAGTGCTGAAATAATAACTTCTGCATGTCTGACGGACTTTAGAAGAAAATGAAGTTAGAGATAACTAAAATAGCCAAGATAGCAAATGCTTACTCCCCAAAAGGTGCCAGACGTAATGTGAGCTAGAAATATGCTCACTTATTAAAATGTAGTGAAAAAAGAAAATGCCTCTTCCTTTTTTCCCCCGTCTCTGGGGAACAAAAAGAGTTTTGCTCAGAACCAGAGGAGTTTGAGCAGTCACTCGGAGGAAACAGCATTATCATTTTTCTGATCATATGGAGTGAAACCACTCAGCCCATCAAGTCTATGCTGCTCTATATGAGCATTTCCATACCTCCATCTATTTTCTTAATTTCTATTTTACTGTTAGCACAATGTAGACTGACATAGGCAACTTGGGTTCAAATCTGGTGCTGTCTGTTATGAGTTTATATGTTCTCCCCGTGACCTGCATGGGTTTCCTCTGGGTACTCCGGTTTCCTCCCTCCCTCCAAAATGTCCAGGGTCTGTTGGTTGCAAAGTAGGTAAATTTGGTGTGTTTGGGTAATGACGTGCCCAGAATCAGACAACCAAAACGATGGAAGATCATCAACTCGGTGAAAGCCTGCCCGAAACCTGTTGGTCTTTCAACGCACTGGGATGTCGATCCGGCTGGCATGTTCCAGGCTGCAGGGCTGAGGGACACACTGAGGCTTGGTGCAGCCAATGTGAGGCTGCTGCGGAGGAGGGCCACAGCCTAGAGTCCTCCCATGACCGGGCACTGAGAGGCTGAGACGGAGGGAAGTCCCTCAAACCACAGAGGGGTTGGGGGGGGGGGGGGGGAAGAAATGACAAGGTGCTGCAGTGGTGGTAATGGTATACCAAGCCATGAAAGACCTCAACAGTGAAGACGCTGTTTACATCCGGTACCGCACGGATGGCAGTCTCTTCAATCTGAGGCGCCTGCAAGCTCACACCAAGACACAAGAGAAACTTGTCCGTGAACTACTCTTTGCAGACGATGCCACTTTAGTTGCCCATTCAGAGCCAGCTCTTCAGCGCTTGACGTCCTGCTTTGCGGAAACTGCCAAAATGTTTGGCCTGGAAGTCAGCCTGAAGAAAACTGAGGTCCTCCATCAGCCAGCTCCCCACCATGACTACCAGCCCCCCCACATCTCCATCGGACACACAAAACTCAAAACGGTCAACCAGTTTACCTATCTCGGCTGTTCATCAGATGCAAGGATCGACAATGAGATAGACAACAGACTCGCCATGGCAAATAGCATCTTTGGAAGACTACACAAAAAAGTCTGGAAAAACAACCAACTGAAAAACCTCACAAAGATAAGCGTATACAGAGCCGTTGTCATACCCACACTCCTGTTCGGCTCCGAATCATGGGTCCTCTACCAGCATCACCTGCGGCTCCTAGAACGCTTCCACCAGCGTTGTCTCCGCTCCATCCTCAACATCCATTGGAGCGCTTTCATCCCTAACGTCGAAGTACTCGAGATGGCAGAGGTCGACAGCATCGAGTCCACGCTGCTGAAGATCCAGCTGCGCTGGGTGGGTCACGTCTCCAGAATGGAGGACCATCGCCTTCCCAAGATCGTGTTATTTGGCGAGCTCTCCACTGGCCACCGTGACAGAGGTGCACCAAAGAAAAGGTACAAGGACTGCCTAAAGAAATCTCTTGGTGCCTGCCACATTGACCACTGCCAGTGGGCTGATATCGCCTCAAACCGTGCATCTTGGCGCCTCACAGTTTGGCGGGCAGCAACCTCCTTTGAAGAAGACCGCAGAGCCCACCTCACTGACAAAAGACAAAGGAGGAAAAACCCAACACCCAACCCCAACCAACCAATTTTCCCCTGCAGCCGCTGCAACCGTGTCTGCCTGTCCCGCATCGGACTTGTCAGCCACAAACGAGCCTGCAGCTGACGTGGACTTTTACCCCCTCCATAAATCTTCGTTCGCGAAGCCAAGCCAAAGAAAGATTTAGAGCATAAATGTAATAGTGTACATTGATAAGAATATATAGATATTACTGACACTATGGGTGAAAAAAGTCTTTGAATGGTTTTCTATTTTTGTAAATAATTTATTATGAATAGTATATTTTTGGTTAAAAAATTGGGTTATGACTGCATCATAATGGTGGGAATGGGGTAAAAATAAATTAATGTAATAATGAACAGTGATGGTAATGTATGGATATGAAGCTAAGGATGGGAAGAGATTTTGAACAGTGTTTGCTTGTAAATAATTTATTGTCAACAAAGTTTGTCTTGTTTAAAATCAATTTGGCGGCATGGGCTCGTGGACTGGTAGGGCCTGTACTGTGCTGTAACACTGAATTCAAATTTAAAATAAAAAGAAACCCATTCCTTCTCTTCTAGCTGTCAACTCCTCTCTGACTGCTCTGCCACCCACCCACGCTGCAGTCAATTTACAGTAGCTAAGTAACGCAGCAGCATGTTCTTGCGATAAGGGAGGAAATCAGAGCTCTCTGCAGTCACAGGGAGAATACATACACTCCTCACAGACAGTACCTGAGGTCAGTATTGAACCCAGGAGGCTGGAGCTGTGAGGCGGCACCACTCACTGCTGTGCCACTCATTCAATTACCTGTGCCCTGTGACACCCTGGTGGTATAGTCAACATCTTGAGTCTCTTGAGGTAATATTTTAAAAGGGTTGGTGTTTTCACTGCATAGATTGATTACTGCCTAGTCTTAAATATTGGCAGTATAGGGCAACGAGCGGTTGTTTTGAACAATGAACCAATTCAGGCCAGCTCTTGCATGGGCCCATGGTGTCAAAGCATTGCCGGGAGGGTGGCCGAGAACTCTCACTCTGTGAATGTGCATGTAAAATCCAGTGACAGGTGGAAGCAGAGGGAGAGGGGGAAAGAAACCAGTGCGAGACCCAAATGTACACTGTACCAGCATGTATTGGACACAGGCACGTACACTGAGAGTTGCTCAGTGTTCAGCTTTCATTAAATATCTGCTTCACGTTCCAGAAAAATTCCTCTATCGGGTACTTCCCGCAGCAAGCTTTCTACAACCTCTCCGGTTACATGTTTGAAACTTTGTCTTGCTTTAGAATTTAATAGAATCCCTGCTGTATATCATTGAAGATGTCACTCACATTAGCTCGCAAGGAAAATAGAAGTTCTGCATGCAGGAGTATAAGATTTTATCTTTCCCTGGTAGAAAAAAACAAGACGCGCTGATACTTTCTTTTTCCCCCGATCAGGATCATTTGTGAAAGGAGCTTAATATTTGCGATACTGCTGAGTGTTGAGATTTAACATTTTCAATTTTCCCTTTGCTGGCTGCCCTAGTTTTCAGTACGACAGAGCAGACCTGCACATGAGTCACTCCGGGTCGAAGAGAATGGATAAGCCTTAATAAAGTTTTTTTCTTTATCTTTGTAGATACTGTAGTTCATACAGTGATACATCAGAGAAATGGGCCATTCGCTCCATCACTGCAGGTGTATCGGTGAGATCATTCTGGCTGGTTGCATCTGTCTGGTATAGAAGCGCCAAGGCTCAGTCAAGAAAAAAAACCTCTAGAGGGTTGTTAACTCAGCCTGCGACAACACCGTCAGAAGTTTTCACTCCATCGCGGACGTCTACAAGAGACGGTATCTTAAAAAAAGCAGTCTTTATCCTCAAGGATCCCCACCACCCAGGCCATGCCCTCTTCACATTACTGCCATCAGGGGAAAGGTACAGGAACCTGAAGACTAGCACCCAGCAGCACAAGGACAGCTTCTTCCCCTCTGCCATGAATGAACAATGAACCACACACACTGCCTGAAATGATGGAAAACCTGAGATGTTTGAACCAGTGATCACTGGGGATCAGAAATGGAGAAGGTGAGCAAATTTAAGTTCTTAGGAGTCACTATCTAGGAGGATCTTTCCTGGACCCAACACACTAGTGGTATTATGAAGAAAGAATGTCAGTGCCTCAACTTAGGAGTTTATGGAGGTTTAATATGACATTGGAAACCCTGGCAAATTTCTACAGATGTCTGGTGGAAAGTGTGCTGACCGCTACCTCACAGTCTGGTTTAATGCCCTGAGAATAACGTCCTGCAAAAAGGTGGGGACACAGCGCAGGACATCACAGGTAAAACTTTCCCCACCATCAAGAACATCTTCAGGGAATGCTGCTGTCGGAGAGCAGCGGCAATTAACAAGGAAGCGCACCACGCATGACACGCTGTGTTCTTGCTGCTACAATCTCTTCCCACTGCATTTACCCTCGTTCTGCCTCCATGGATTCGACAAGCTCTGATTTTTGGCATCCTCCTGGTGAGTATATTCCATGCTTTCTTTGTCTTTCACATCCACTGTTAGTGTTTTTTTTAATACTTTTCTGACAACAGGTGAAGATTGAGTAATCTGCGTATCTCAGTATTATTCCTTCAAATTGTAATGTAAGGCGGATCACAAAATTCAACACAGACTTCTGCATTGTGGAGGAGTCCAGTAAGTGAATCCCTGTGAAGCCGTAGCATCAGCTGTAACTATGACACTAGCAATGGATTAGCGCTGCCCAAGAAGTTGATGCAACAATTAATCACAGTCATTTTCATCATTTAGCTGCTTTGATGCAATAATGGTAACAATCCTTAAGTTGAACTGAAAAGTCAGTAGGTGCCGTGATAATACTGCAATAAACAAACAGTGCTGGAGAATCTCAGCAGGTTACGCACCAACAATGCAAAGTTCAGGCCTGAGCTCTTCGCAAATGTATGAGCAAAAAAAGTTCTTACCTTGCAAAAAGACAAACTTTTTTCATTTAAAAAAAAATGAATCCCCAAAGCACAAGCATAATAATAAAGAATGGACATAATAAATTTAAATTTTCAAAACCCCTGGCTCTAAACAAGGTTGAAAGTTAATACTGATGAAACAAAGTAGCTCACACCTGAAGTGGGACAACACAGTGCCAAGGATCTGTCTTATCACTGAACCTAGAGATTATGGTAATAGTCCATGAAGGGCCCCATAATATTTGGAATCTAGTGCATAAAACATGAATTGCAAACCTAATATTTTTTACCTATTTGAACAGGACATAACGCCCCTTAGCTATTGTGCATGAATAGGTGGGCAAAGTAGAAGATAAAATGTGACATTTAATTGATGTTAGTAAAACAAAACCTGATCTTTAAGTACAGATTGAATCCAATCATCCTGGTGTTGACATCCATAAAAAATAGTTCTGCCATTAACTTTGTGACAGGCTAATATTATGCAATAATGATGACAGAGAGGGAATTATACACTGAGACTTCCCAACTTCCCTCCCCACCCCTTTGCTTCTGAAAGGCTCAAGAATGAGAACCCGTAACACCCTCTATCACGCTGAATCTGAGCTTGAAACTCAGGCGCAACCATGTATTATCCAACGCTGTGTGCTGGATCAGATGCTCTTGCACCGTTGCTGGATCAAATTGTGTTGCTCCAGAAATCCAAATGGGACAAGATTCGCCCTTAATGATGCAATTTCACATCTGTCATACATGAGCTGAAGTCATTCCAAGTTGAAGCTTTGCAAGGAAACTTCTTCAAAAATAGTAGAGTTCAAACAATATTGTTTTCTCTGCTCCCAAGACAGAAATGATATTTAGAGGAGGCCTTCTTAACTCAACACTAGGATCCTGTCATTGAGGTTTTTTTTTAATTACCTTTTGGGCCCTCAAAACTCACTAACCCTATTTTTCTTTCTTTTGTGCATTGTTGAACTCACAATGGAAAATACAGCACTGAGGGGCCAATGGAGAGGGGATTGGGAGTCAAGAAATTCCTTGGGTTCTTTGGGGAAGAATGACGAGTGTTCAGGGTGTGATGTTGGGGGAACCGAGGGTGGAGTTTACAACTGGTAGGGATTCAAGTGTGATTGGCAAGGGATCAGATGCACAGTGGGGAGGGGTAAGGCGTCGATTTTGATTATGTGGCTGCAGGACATTCCACAAATCCCAATACATAACATGTAGTGAGAATTCTATGAGTGGCCTGACCAATGTTTTCATTAAAGTTGGGAGGTGACATCTTAGTTTTCTCTGCCAACAAGGCAAGCATTCCATCCCATTCCACCCTGGCTGTCCTTCATCTCAGACCCAGCAAGTCTCCTCACTGCCAATTAGTCATCTTTCCAACAACCCACCCGTTCCCGCAAGTCCAGCCTAATCCCCAGAGTCAACCTGTTCTCCCTTGTCAGTTCAAAAGAAAGAAAAGCGCAAATTCCAATAACTTAGCTACACATTATTTCCACAGGAATAGACCTGTCTCTCACAGTGCCCTCCCTCATTCACTCTCTAGGTACAGTAATTTAATCACACAAAGACACTTCATTTAGAAAAGAAATTATATTAGGCAAAATAACATTCCGTACAGTGGTTATCTCTGCAGAACTAAACCGTTTCCGAAGCCTTCGTCCTGAAACATATAGAGCAACAGAAGCGGTACACGCAATGGTGCAAAAGACATAAATATTCTAGGGTCCAAGACTCAAACTTCTATTGTCATACAATGAAGTGATGCCTCAATGCACTTTTACCAATGCAGATCGAATCCCAGACTAACGACTACACATCAGGAAGAATTTAAACAAAAGTACTTAATATTATTGGGCCTTGATATAGAGAGAAACACATCTTAACAGATGGATCTGATCAACAGTTTTTAAAAATGTATGAGCTGCCCCAAGTGATCACCTGCACAATGAACAAGAAGGACATCGGTGGTCAGATACGGTAACAGTGACTATCAGGGACCATTCTCAGCAACCGTGAGCTGTGGAGAATTGATCACTCGCATCCGCAGATATCAGCAATTGGCCATCAAACTGGGGCAGGTGCCTTTGCTCAGAATTGGTCACTTGCTGGTCTGGAATGGACTATTGAGTCTGTCAGTCAGAATCACTTTGACAGACAATCCAAACGATTATTGCAACGTGGTTGTGTTCAAATTGACCACCGCATTTCCTTCATTACCTTACCGGTCTCCAAAAACACAAGATTTTCTGTAAATTGTACTGTACCAAAATCATGAATAGAATAAGACGAATGCAAAAAAATTTTTTAAACAAAGAAGACTGACCCAACACCAGGGAGATGGAAGTTAATAATGAGCAACTGTTCGGAAAAGAGCTCCTTTTGTAAGAATTATTGAGCCATTCTGTCCAAATGCATTAATGATGTTGAAATTTTTCCCTTTTATGTCCATTCATCTGACCAGGTTCATAAACTGATAAATCAAAGTGCAGCTCAGCAGAAGCTCAGTGCCAATCTCAGTCATGCTACTAAGAAAACATGTCACTCCCCTGGGATTATGTGGTGACAACTTTATACAACTGTTCTCACTGCTGCTTTGAAGTGAAAGAACACATTTGGATCTTTGTGTGTCTTTCTTTGTGTTTTCCCATTTGAGCGCTTATCCTGTCACGAGCGCCTGAGGAAAGCTGAAGGTTACAGCTCTGCCTCCCCGTTTCAGACCTTTATTTCAAATTTTACCTTCAAAGCCAATGGAAAATGAACATGAATTAGATGTAATGGCCTCATTCACTTCATTCAAAGCAACTTGGATTAATAGATGATCTTGCTGTACCTCTTACATCACAAGCTACTTGGCATAGAAGTGCTGTTATTTGGGTTATGGAATTCATTCTGCAAAGAGAAGAATTCCACAGCAAAAAGGGAGAAAAGGAGGTGTGATCTGCTATCGGAGCTTTCTGTCTTGCATATGGTTTTGAAGGCAGAGGGAAAGGGTTTAAGGAAGTGCAGTTCACCAGACAACGATGGAGAGATGACAGATTTTCAGTCTAACACCTCTGGGCTGTCCTTATACTGAATCATCTCTTGGCTTGAGTTTGGATGGTGGATCAGGTATCTACAGAGATGCTACAGAGATGCTACTGAATGTGTTAAGCCTGCACCTTTTTAAATAAAATTTTAAATTTAGACATACAGCATGGTAACATGCCATTTTGGCCATCGTGTCTGTGCCACCCAATTAACCTACACCCCCAGTACATTTCGAACGGTGGGAGGAAATCAGAGCACGCAAGGAAAACCCACGCAGTCACGGGGAGAAGGTACAAACTCCTTACAGACAGCGTGGGATTCGAACCCTGGTCCCTATTGCTGGTGCTGTTAAGGTGTTGCACCATCTGTGCCCCCCTTTGTTTACCCATTCTCAGCATCTGGGTAGCACCGGCAAGGCCAATGTTTATCATCATTTCTGATTGTTCTAAAGTAGTGGACCTCCTGGGACTATTACATTCTAAAGGAGGAAGGTATCTGGCATGGTCTTGGTGAGTGTTACTTAACAGTGAAACCTTGGGTACAAATGCATGGTTTATAAGTGGTACATATCCCATGGTTTATAAAATTGTGAAGGGCATAGATAAGGGTTAGATTGTCACAGTCCCCAGGGCAGAGGAGTTTTTAACGAGAGGGCATAGGTTAAGGTGAGAGGGGAAAGTGTAAAGAGGATCTGAAGGGCAGGTTTTCACACAGTGATGGCCATGTGGAATGAGCTGCCAGAGGTAGGAGTGGGTGCAGGTACAATTACAAAATGTAAAAGACAATTGGACGGGTACATGAGTAGAGAAAGTTTAGGTGGATATGGACCAAACACGTGGTTGGCATGGATGGGCCAGACGAAACAGCTAATTTCCATGCTGTATATAAATCTCCGCGAATCTATGATCTCCAGAAGAGGTTCTCGACCTTTTTCTTTCTACTCGCAAACCACTTTAAGAATTCCCTATGCCATAGATGCTCTGTGATTAGTGAGGGATTGCTTAAGGTGGTATGTTGGTGGAAAGACAAAATTTGAAAACCACCGTTTTAATTGTCCCTAATTGACTTGTTACGTGCACGGTTTCAAGACTCCAAAGGAAATGGGCCAACGACAATTTTTCACAAGCAAAATATTTCAGTAACAATTGGGTCTAGAGCAGTGATTCTCAACCTTCCCTTCCCACTCACATCCCAACTTCAGCAATCCCTTACTAACCACAGAGCACCGATGGCATTGGTATTACTTAAAATGGTTCGTGAGTGGAAAGAACTGCTCTAGAAGATTGTTGCAGATACCTGATCCAGCAATGAGAATGATTGGTACGTAACTTTGAACAAAATTTAGATGTCGTAATATTCAAAGCAGATTTCTTGCCAGGGGCAGCGTGATGAGCATAGGGTTTAGCTCAAAGCTATTACAGTGCCAACGACCCTAGTTCAAATCTAGCGCTGTCCGTAAGGAGTTTGTACATTCTCCCTGTGTCTGTGTGGGTTTCCTCTGAGTGCCCCGGTGTCCTCCCACCCTTCAAAATGAATGGGGGGGAGGGGGTTTTGAAGGTTAATTGGGATATTTTGGCAGCCTGGGCTCTTGGCCAGAAGGATCTGTCTACATTTTTTTTAATTAAAATGTACTCAGAAATACATTGAGCTGGGATGATCGAGGCAAAGATGGAAATATCCTGCTCGCAAATCGCACATGCAAACTAAATAATGGATTTTAATACTATGCAATTTCAAAAATTTCCCCCTTCTGTGGTTGCAACTTAAACATTGCCAACAAATGTTCTGATGCATCAAATACAGAATCACAAAAACAATTGACAATATGGCATATTCAGAGATATTAAAGCAGTTGAACAAAAGCATGGGTTTTAAGGATTGTCCTACAGGGAAAAAAAAGAAGAGGAAGAGAGGTTGAGGCCCGAGAATTATAAATTTTAGGATTTAGGCTGCAGTTGATGGAGCAATGAATTAATACCAGGGGTGCTCAAGAATTAGAGAAGCAAAGAATCAATAGAAGCTGAAGGAGATTTGACAGGGAAGGAGAAGCGATGGAGTTTAAAACCATTGCTAATTTGTGAACTGGTGGAGGTCCACAGACATCCATATCTTGGGCAAACAGAATGTTATGAGTAAGGGCACAGGAGAACAGTTTTGCTGTGCTCAAGCTTCCAGGGACGCAAATGAAGGAGAGCAGCAACATTGAGAACAAGAGGCTGCACACGCTTTGATCTTGAGCAGACAACAAGAAGCTGGAGGGACTCAACAGGTCAGACACCATCCATGGAGAGAGAGGACAGTCAATGTTTTGGGTTGGGACCCCGAGTCTCCTCCAGTTTCTCATTGACAGCTGAAGAGAAACAGCCAGGCGTGCTTTGCCATAGGCTCAACCTGTGGTCTGGACCGCTGGGATCTGAGTGGCTCGTAGCTATGAAGGCCTCGGCCAGGTGACGGGGTGAGAGAACGGCTGGACCCCAATGCAGAATCTTCACATTTTGTCTCCAAGAATAAAATTCTCCAAAGATTTTACCACTAAAATGAAAACAAAAATCCCGTCAGTGGTCTGGGAAAAGGCTCGAGGTAGCCCCAACCCCTCTTGCCTCACCCCATCTTTCCCCATCTCACGTCACCCCCTCCTACCCGTCTAGAAAGCCTGCGGGTTAAAAAAAAGTTTGGAAACCACTGCTCTAGATTATAAAGGCTTGGATAAGGATTTGAAGGGTGAAGACCATGGATTTTGTGGAGACCAATAAAGACAGACATAAATATTCACTCACATAACTCCTTAAAAATGCTCTTGTCTGTAATTAACTCCAGATTCAAACTCTTTTCTATAATATTCTATCCTCTTAAAGAAATGGCAGAAAATAAAATGATCCTTTGAGAACTCCAGTCACCTCAGAGGAAGTGTGGAAACATTTCTCTTCAAATGTAATAGGAAATGAAAGTTGGATCAGGAAAATGGGAAGCATTGGACATGGTGCAAAATTCTCTCATGCGCCCCTTCTAGGGAAATAAAATGAGAGAACTGGAACTGTATGATCTCCAAAACCCAATAAGAACATTAGCTTCACATTTCCTGATCCCCATATACTCCAACTTCCTCAATGTCCATTGAACACATTGCTGTCCACAGCTCTTTGACTTCTAAAAGTTCAAAAGCTTCTCCTGACTTAATTCCCAGCCTTCTCTTATCCCGGGAGTGGGGGGGATGAAACACAAAAGTCTGCAGATCCCTTGATTGTAGTGAAAACACACAGAAATGCTGAAGGAACTCAGTCAGTCTCACAGCGTCTAGAGACATTTCAAACCTAAGCCATTCTTCAAGGAATAAGCAAGGAACAGGAAGGTGTCAGAATAAAGACTGAAGACTGGGAGGGGGAGTAGTCCAGACCATCAAAAGGTATGATAAGAGGATATGATAAGATGAAAGGTGAGATTTGATTTTGGCTCTGTAAAAGGGGACAGAGGGAAAAGGGATGGGAGAGACAGAGCTGGGGGAAAGGCGATGGGGGAAGAAGAAGGAGGGAGGGGGTTTAACGCAAACCGGAGAGGTCGTTGTCGATGCCATCCAGTTGGAGGGTGCCCAGGCAAAAGATGAGGTGCAGTTCCTCCAATTTGCATGTGGTCTCAATCTGGCAGTGAACAAAACCATGGACAGACATGTGAGCAAGGGAATGGGATAGAGAATTGAAATGGGAGGCCACTGGAAGATCCACGCTACTGCTTCTCTTATCCTGGGCCTTTCCCTCCGATTGCACATACAGATAGAGGAAGCGGCCTCTGGGCATCGATGCTGACAATCACGTTCAGAGAGACAGTTAACAGGCAGATGTACAAACAGAAGTAGCCATTAGCTCTTGGTTTAGGAACGCAGCCCTGAACAGGAAGACCTCATGTACTGGTGGGGAAGAAATTGAGTACTGCTTCAGCCCTGAGAGACTTCAAGGAATGGACCTTCAGCTGGCAGAGAAATAACCATATCTGTTTTCAGTCTCCCACACACTTTCTAATAGCCTGTTTGTGTCAGCCCGTATGCTATCATTCTTCCCTGATTTCCATCTGCCATCCTTTCAGTTTCTTGTTTCGGTTACCTCACTGCTTTTCACTATCCCCTTGTGTGTCCATTCATTTTTTTTGTTTGTTGCTTCTGCATTAAAGGACTGTTTTCACCTTGAAAATATCCCCCTTTCACTTGTTTTTGTGGCGAAGGCCAGTTATCTCTTGATCACTGTGGAGACACTGTGGTTGAAGAGCAGGCATGTATGCAGTGTGAATGAGAGGAGTGCTAAACTCATACATGTTTACATGTTTGTTCTTTCACTCCTTCTCACACACCCCACACTCACCCACACACACACACACACATACACACACCCACACTCACCCACACACACATACACACACCCCACACTCACCCACACACACACATATACCCACACACACTCACACACACCCCACACTCACCCACATATATACTTCTTTGGCTTGGCTTCGCGGACGAAGATATATACACACACACAAACTCACCCATACCCACAAACACACATACACACACCCCACACATATACACACAGACACATACACACACCCCACACTCACCCACATATATAGACACACACACACACACACACACACACACACACACACACACACACACACACACACACACACACACACACACACACACACACACACACACTTTACTCAAATAGCCAAAACCAGGAGTTTAATATTGAACAAGCACAAAATTCGTCACCCTCACAGAAACCACTTATTTATTGTTGATCCATGGACAATGTCTCAATAAAACAGCAAACCCAAAGCATTATTTTAACACCTTGGCAACATTAAAATTGTTGAGCATAATGTTAATATCTATAAAAAGAAATTATCATTTTGAGAGATATCAAGGAAATATAGAAAGAAATAAATTGTTTCATTTGCATCTTTATTGATGATATGTGAAACAAGTACATTTTAAATTTGAAACATGAAAGTCTGCAGAAATGATGGAGGAACCCAGCCAGCCTTTCAGTATCCATAGGACATTATATATCCTTACCTCTTAGGCTCGCTGTGAGACCGGCTGAGTTCCTCCAGCATTTCTGTGTTTCAGAGTTAATTTTAAAGTCTTCGTTATGCAGTTCAGCCACAAAAAGCCCTTATAGCATGACATTTTAAGGTAACTTCTCACTACAACTTGACAGTGCAGACACCCACAAACAGAATGAGATTCGAGCAAATCACTGACTGTAGTAAAATGTCCCAAAGAACTTCTAAGGTGGGTTATCAGTCAAGGTTTGGTATCTAGCCACAAGGAAGAGAGAGTCTGAGAGATGGGAAAGTTTGCAAATGGCTTTCAAAGGTTGGTAGTTAAGCAACTGAACCATGGAAACTAGTAATGGGAACTTCAAATTGGGTTGCAATTGAAAGAAATACAGAGAAACCCATAGGGCCTGGAGAAATTATAGTGACCATGCAGAGGAGGCTATGCAGAGATCTGACCACAAAGAGGAGCAGTTACTCACATGTCTGTCTATGGGCTCATGTACTATCCCACCAAGATCACGTAAATTGGAGGAGCAACACCTGATTTTCTGTCTGGGCACCCTCCAGTCTTAACATCGACTTTTCTGGATTCTGCTAACCTGCTCTTATTTCCCCCTCCTTTCTCTTTCCCCTGTCAACTCTCCACCCCCTTCCCTCTCTAGTCACTCCTCCTCTTGCTGCTGTGCCTTCCCTCCCTTCTCCACCTATCACTTCCTGCTTTTGCAACCACGCCTCCCCCCACCCTTTTGTTTGGACGCCTGCCGACATTTTTCCATGCCTTGATGAAGAGCTCAGCCCGAAATGTCGGTTATGTATTTTTTATCTTTGCTGTATAAAGGACACTGTTTGACCTGCTGGGTTTCTCCAGCTTTGTGTTTTTACAATCATCTTTGGAGACATACAAAATGGGCACCAGAATCCCAGCTTGCCAACATGAATGAGTCAGCACGCATAAATTTGGCTTTCAAATGGTTTCCCAAACAGAAACCAGCTGATTTTCATTTGTGTTAAAAATTGGACTGTTTCTCTATCAACCAACAATCCGCATCATTTTAACATATTAAATCACAGAGTTACTGAGTTATACAAGGGAACAGGTCCTTTGACGCACTGCGTCCGCACTGAACAATCAGCACCCATTTACACCAATCCCACATTTTGTTCTCTCCATATTGGCCCTGGATTCTACCATTCACCTGCACGTTACCCAGAATGTCAGGGAGATGGGAGAAAACGGGCACACTAGGAGCTCCACACAGCACTGAAGGTTAGGACTGAACCCAGCCCGTTGGTCTACTGATCCACACAGCACTGAAGGTCAGGCTGTTCGTCTTCTGAGGCAGCGAGTCTGCACCACTGTGCCCTCTGTGCAGCCCAAGGTATTATCTTGACACTCCCTTCCCAAGACCCACTGAATTTCTACTGCATGTAGAACCGAGGACTGAATTAGGAGCTGAGATGAGGCCAAAAAGAACATCAACAAAACGTCCACGATTATTGAGCCTGTTGTCAAGGTGCGGCTTTGCACCAAATGTACTTGCAATTGTAAAATTAATTTTTTTTTCTGTCAGGATAATTTTAGGTAAAAATGTAGGAACGTGCAAAGTTGGGCCATCCACCTGAAATGCTACCCCTATTTTTCTCTTCAGAGCTGCCACTCGATCTGATGAGTCCTGTCTGCCTCTACTTCAGATTTCCAGTAATGTTGAATTTAGATTGACATGGATGCTTATAGAGTATTTTTTTATGATTTTTAAAGAGAAGAGAGAGAAAACATTCTCAGACAAACTGACTTCACACCCTCCCACATCTTTGAGGCCCTGGAGTTTTGTTACAGGCCTGATTGTCTGTCTGGATCATTTGTTTCTCTTGGCATCAGATTAGCTCAGTGCACACATGAGAATTATGATGTGCTCTCAACCACCCGTCTGCCACAGTTCAGAAAACGCAGTCTATTCCGCCGCCGTGGGGAATACAGTTCCAGCGCAGCAGGCTCAACTCTTTGCTGGCCCCCAGCTTCCTCCGAAAACCAACAGGAGTGGTAATGAGAGAGAGGATTAGTTAACTCGGAAAATTGTTGAAAAATAAATCTGAAAGGATTAAATTAAAATGCTCTTGCTGAATAATATTGAGATACTTGTATTAACACAGAGCAATATTAAAATACAAAGTCAATATTCGTGGAATGTTCAATAAATAAACAAGCCTACTTGTTTGCGAATAAATCTGTACAAGGCTGGTTATTCCAACATTCTTTGACTCCCTGTGTGGATATTGGCAGTCTCACAGAGTTAAAGAAATGAGTTTATTAACCAGTCTCTCGAAATGTCACGATTTGTAGTCATGTGCAAGTTATTTTACCCAAGAATACCACACATTCTGAACCAATGACCCTTGTGTGGAACAGTTCAAAAGATAGACTAAAATCCTGTTGGTTGGCTAAGGTTGGGTGAACTGAGTCAGCTCCAGGCAGTACATATATTAATAGCTGTTGGAAATATAATCATAAACCAGGAGATGTGCTTTGAATGACAGAATTTTCAACCGAATTTCAAAAAAGTTCAATTTGTTTGCTGAAATTTTTTTTTTTAAAAAGGTCCGTACTAACATGCTTTAAGTACAATAATGTTATTGTAAGAATAACATTAGTGGAACATAAAATCAGGTGAGGGGTCAAATAGATGTCCAACCTAAACACTTCCTCTGAACTCCGTAAACAAACTGCTGAAGGAAGCCAGCAGGAAAGGCAGCATCTATGGAGGGAAAAAGAAGAGTCAACATCAAGTCCTTCCATCTGGACGCTTTGGCCTTAAAGCACATCAAGGCAAAAATTATATTAGAATTAATATTGATTTTAATATTAAAGAGGAAGCAGATTTGTTATTGGTAAGACTGGAGAAATCCAATAATTCCACCACTCTCAATCTTATTTTGGCCATGGCCCCCCTTAGGACTCGGCTCAAAGCTTCCCCATGAAGCAGTCAAATTCAGTTAGTTTCTTCCTTACTTCTCTCCTCCTGTCTACATAAAAATACATTTTATGATTTCAGTCCGTGCCCCCCCCCCCTTGAATGTGCTGTGGCCCCTCCAGGTGATGCTGTATGGACCCCGTCGAGAATGGCTGCAATAACATTATTTCCAGCATCTCAGCTGCTGTCCTTCGGGTTTAAATCCGATGAGTTTGCATTTGAGTATAGCATTCATATCCCAGAGAGGCCACTTACTGTTCGTTAAGCAGTGCAGCTTTAATGTTCCTTGATGGCTGTTTCAGATCTACTGCAGGTATTATGAACACATCCAAAACAGAAATGAGGTCAACGTCAATTTCACTTAGGATGTGGAGGGCTTGTGAAATGGATGTTAAAATCAATCTCCCAACTCCCACATTCTATCAAGGCAGGACTTCTGGTAAATGAGCCATTTATGTCCAGGTTTAGCCCATCACTTAAACTCAACCTCAACTGCATCAAATGTCTGAGCTTTTAGAAACTCCATGTTGAACCAGAAGGCTTAGGAGCTTGATTCATGGAGCTCATTAAACATCAAGGAGACAAACACTGATAAACGTGTTCCTACCTCCCACTGGGAAAGAGTTCCCTGATACTTCTGCTGATGTCAAGCAAACACTTACATTCTGGAAATATCGGGGCACTTGATCAGGACGGGTGACTGAGAGGGAGGGATGAAGAAAGTGTTTTCAGACAGGACGTAGTTGAATGTGTAGCTGTATTTACCTTCCTGATCTGATTAGGTTATTAAAACGCTTCCTGTACTGAATCCAAGTTGTACTCAGCCACCTCCATCCTGAAATTTTAGTTACGCTAGTGGGTCTCTTCCTTCCATTAGTAGAAAAGAAGACCTTTCTCCTACTCCTCCCTGTTTAAGAAAAGACATTCCCCTATCAATGCAAGAAAGCAGTTCACCAAGATACGTGACATGAAATCTCGGCGTGGCATGCGGCCAGCCTGTCATCATAACCACATCCCTACATTGCAATAGTGACGACACTCCTCCCCCCCTTCCTGCAATGTTCCCCCCCTCCCACCATCTATCATCTTCCACCCTCACCACCCCCCCACCCTCCCCCTTCACACTTTTGTTCGGACGTCTCTCGTGTTCCCCCACACCTTGATGAAGGGCTCAAGCCTGAAACGTGGGTGATGTATTCTTTACCTTTGCTACATAAAGGCACCTGCTGAGTTTCTCCAGCATTTTTCACACTTCAAACTTGTATCATTGGACCACAAAGATTTTGCTTGCTAAACATTTTTGAATGTATTTTATGGATTTTGGATGCTGATCACAAAAATCGTCTTCAAATTTTCCTATCACGTACAGTTTTTTAGATATAACATATTTTAATTCTACTTCAGGCCATACAAAGCCATGATGCACAACGTCTCATTGAAGATTCATTTTCTGCATTCACACTGGGACCTCTTCCCTGCTGATCTTGGTACAATCAGTAACGAACATGGCGAAAGGTTTCACCAGGACATTGCAATGATGGAAAAACTGTATCAGGGCAACTGGTATCAGGGCAATGCTGCCCGACTTAGACACGAGAGGCATCAGATGCCGAATATAAATGAAAATCAATGTGTAGAGCGCTTGGAAAGAACCAAAGACTTGTTGATCCAAACCAAAGCTTTTATTAACTAAAAGACTGGAGCATATCACATGTAGTCGACCAGTCCAGAATGACCTGGTCTGGCTAGGAGCAATCCTTGAAGACCTGCCTGTAGATGTGGCTACACTCTCAGCCAATCACAGTCATCCTACACTACCATCTGTACATATACACATTGGCGATAGAATCTGTACTATCATACAGCGGCAAAACATTTTTAGGTCAGTCGAACAAATACATCATTATGCGATAAAACATGATAGATTCAATAAAAGTTCATTTAATATTTCTCCAACTTTCCACGTGATACAGCAAATCTGCAATCATCTTTGTGTTCAGCTTGAAGTTGTCTATCATAAACCCCATTTCTCGTTCAGGAAGCAAACCTTTTAAAAATAAAAATTTGTTGTCCAGTGTTATGAAACAAGATCCCAAGAATGTCCAGGAAATGCAAGTTCTCTTTGTTTTTAGAACTTTGCCAGATGACATCTTGGATGATCCCTTTAAATAACCACATTAAAGTTACACCATGTAAATCCAAACCATCATCAGTACCGTGCATTCAACAACAACCAGGAACCAATTTTTTTCATGAGGCAGCTCTGTTAAAATTTTGCAAACCAGCTCAATGAAATTTCTTTTGGCTTCTGCATCCAGAGATGTAAAGCCCACATTCTGGGTGTACCTTGCAACATTATAGGGGACACCTGTGCTGATATTGACATTACTCACAGTTTCTAAGCAATCTCAGCATTGCTTTAACTTTTTTAACTTTCTACTCACAGTGTTCCTCTGGGTAGGGACAGATCTACAATTTTGCACTTCTGGATGAATTTTTCTGGAGTAGCCCTCCTGTCAGGACGGATTCCCGGATTCCAGAAATAAATCAACTTTGGATGAGCGAGTCCTTCAAATCTGCAAAAATAGTAATGATCTGTTAACAGTGTTAACTGAGTATCAAAAGGTTCTTCCTGTTTCCTTGGTAACCAGTAATGTTCAATACCTTGATGCTAATAACCAGTAATGCTTATACCTTGATCAAGCCCAAAACGTTGGTTATGTACCTTTACTGTATGAAGTACACAGTTTCACCTGCTGAGTTTACTCAGAATGGTGTTTTTATAGTAATGACAAAGTCATCTCATTGAAACATTTCGAATGTGGAGAGGCATGGACAGAGTAGTTGTTGGTGGGAGAGTCAAGGACAAGGGCACAACTTCAGGATTGAATGGTGTCCATTTAGAAGAGAGATACGGAGGAATTTCTTCAGCCAAAGGGTGGTAAATCTGTGGAATTTAATGCCACAGGTGGCTGTGGAGGTCAGGTCATTGGGTGTATTTAAGGCAGAGACTGATAGGTTCTTGATTAGCCAAGGCATCAAAGGTTATGGGGAGACCGCCAAGCAGTGGGGCTATCAGCTCATGATTAAATTGCATGGCAGTCTTGATGGGCTGAATAGCCTATTTCTACTCCTATGTCTTATTGTCTTAGGGTCTTATGGTCTTAAGCAAGCTGTTCTGTAACACATTCTTCAGGGGACTTTTGAGGGCTTTATCAAATGCTGTCAAAATCAAAGTCAAATCGCATGGAAACAGTCCCTTCAGCCCATTGATTCCATGCAGACCAAGGCTCCATTTACTTCAATTCTAGACTAATCCTGTTCTATTCTCGTCACATTTCCATCAAGGCCCAAGATTCTACCACTCACCTATACACTACAAGCTCATTCTCCCAAGTCACGTGTCCTTGAAACATGGATGGAAACCCACATGGTTACAGGGAGAATGTGCATTCTGCAAACGGAGAGCAGCAGAGGTCAGGAGTGAACCCAGGTCACCTGAGCTGGGACACAGCTGCTCTATAGTCTGTGACGTTATGTCATGCCCAGTGACAATAAGATAAAATTATATATTTAATCTTCTCTATTTTTACCCGACTGACTCCAACTTAGTCTTTTCTCTATTCTTTCCACTTTGCCTGGAAATCCAGAATTATTCCATCATTTACTCCCTTAAATGAATCACTCAGTTCACCTGATGCTTATCATACCTTCATCTGTCATTTCACTTGAGTGAATTATACGTCACATTAATTGTTCCGATTCAGGCATGATGTCTAAATTTAATTGTTTTTATCAATTAACAGTTCTGACATCCACATCGTGGTTCCTTGCTCATTATATTGGAAAATAGTCATATATTTCCAAGTGACAACATAAGCCCTTTTCACACTGGCCGTTCAGTCAACTGGTTAAAGAAGGCGCTTTTGCTGTTCACACTGGACTACTGTTAACCGGTGCTCTGTATCCTTTCACAGTCACCACCCGGCATCCCCAGGAAAAGGGGCACCTACCCTCCACCGGTAACGTCTGAGTGATGCATCGGTTAATTATGATCGTATTTAAGCAAAATTATAACATAATTAAGCATTATGTACAGCACAGTATGAGCCCTTCAGCCCATGTTGTTGTGCCGACCTGTATAAACCTTTAAATTTATAAAGGACCGTGGGAAAGTGGTGGCAGAAATAAAACACATAGGTGTACAATAAAGACTGTGGGAAAGTCACAGAGAGAGAGAGAGAGAGTGATGGCAGAACTGCCCTCCCAGAATATGCGGCAGAGAAAAGGCTGTATGCACGGAGCACTCATGGAGGGTTTTCTCTGCCATATGGAATTCTGTACATAAAACTTAATTATGTTATAACTTTTTATAAATACAAGATCACAATACATTGATCAGGATTTAGTGAATTGAATATAAAGTTTATACTTTTTAAAAATCTTTTGTTTCCTTGACGTTCCTGCACTCATGCAAAATTGTCATCAACACATCACTGCTTTGTCCCTGGATAGTCCATGTCCTTTTCACACTGAGCTAATCAGCACACAGGCATCAGATGAGCCCAGAGATGATACAACCTACCGAGACGGTCCATCCCCGGGGTAATTTGACGCCCGTGTGCCAGCTCATCAGCATTCCTATTGGCCCCTTAACCAGTATATTGGCCGTTAATTACTAGGATATGGTGCCCGTGTGAAAGGGGCTATAGGCTCTTATTACAAAAAACGTACAAGACCAGGATAGTTTTCTTACTGTAGCATTCTACACTGAGGTAGACAAATTCTCTAAAACTACCCAACCTCCTCAGAGGGCACTCACTCACATGACGGTGTCCTTGCATTGTGCAGTCTTAAAACTGCAATTATTTCTTTCATTCAACATGGCATATGATAGAGACATGATACAGAATTTTGTCTGTGGCTTCGAAACAGAATTGGGGAACATTTAAGAGAGAAGAATTTACAGGTATATGATGAAAAATAGGTGGAAAAAACATCACATTTTAAGGAGTCTAAGGAGATTTGGCGTGCTTTCGAAATCTTTATCAAACTTCTACAGTGGAAAGAATACTAACAGTTGCTTCACAGACTGGTTTGGGTATTTGAGTGCCCAGGAGCACAGAAGGCTCCAGAAGGAAGCAAACCTATCCACGTCTGACCTATTATCTATCAACTGCATCTATGTGGGGCGCTACCTCGAGAGGCAGCTAATATCATGAATAGACCCTCATCACCCTGGTCACAAACTCTTCTCACTGCTACCTTCGGACAGAAGGTGTGGAAGCCTGAAGTCCAGCAGCTCTGGGTTCAAGAACACTTCCTTTCCAATAGGTATCAGGGTCTTGTCACACTAGTCAGGGACCGCTCTGACATCACTGCAGAACCGTCTGCACGATTGCTACATCATTTTTTTTTGCACCACGATTCCTGAAAATGTTTATTATTCTTTTGCATATTTAATGTCTTTTTAATTTATCTAAATGTTTACAATGCAGTTGTTTTGAAATTGTTTTCTAGTTTTGTTTACGAAGTACCTGTTCATCTGCAGCAAGTCAGTATTTTGGTGCATGCATACACTGTAAAATGAATATGACAATAAAATCGTTATAATTTTCATTCAGATTGATGGAATTCTGCTGGACCCAGCATTGACTAAATGGAGTGAATGGCCTTCAAAGTTCTGTAAAATTGTATGACTGCGTAGTATCTAACAGTGTTGGAAATTCCAGTGAGGAGCATTGGAAAGAAACTCTTTGTAACAGGAAGCTACGAGCAGCTATTGAGCAATTGGCTCGATGTGGGAGAGGGATATTAAATGTTGAGGAACGGTCAGTACCTGCTGAGGATGGAACACCATTACAGCACAGGGCAGGTACTGGAAATCCTGGCAAATTTCTAGATGTGTGCTGGAAAGTGTAGCTGACCAGCTGCATTACGGACTGGCATGGAGTCACCTATACCCGTGAGATTAAAGCCCTGCAAAAGTTAGTTGACACAGCCCAGGACAGTGCAGGCAAAACCATCCCCACTATTAAGAATATCTACGGGGAGCCCTGTCTTCGGAGAGCTGCAGCAGTCAACAAGGATCCACAACACCCAGCACACGATCTGTTCTCACTGCTGCCATCAGGAAAGAGGTATGGGTGGCTCAAGACTCACACCACCAGGTTCAGGAACAGCTGCTCTCCCTCCACCATCAGACTCCTCAATGACAAACTCAATCAGGAAACTCATTTAAGGAATTTGACTTTTACATTTTTTTTAATTCCAGTTTGTAACATTTCTTTATTTTTTTTACATGCCTTTACATGGCCAGTGATCGGGACTGGTGTTCAAATCCCACACTGTCTATAAGGAGTTCTCCCACGTACCCACCGTTTGAAATGTACCAGAGGTGTAGGTTAATTGGGTGTAAATTGGGCGGCACAGACTTGTGGGCCAAAATGGCCTGTTACCGCGCTGTATGTCTAAATTTAAATCTAAATTTCAATTTTAAAATAGTTTATTTTCTTTTGCACAGCCAATGAATGTTAATTCTGCCTGGCCCGTAGTAAAAAGAACCTCAGGGTTGTATGTGATGTCATGCATGTACTCTGACAATAAATCCGAAGTCTTAAACTTGGCCTCGTCTCAGCATTGTGAAGGAGAGTAACTTCTGAAACAAGCAACCTGCACATACTGAAAAGCACCAGCCCTAGGCTTGTTAAGCTGTGTTATAACAACTTTTGTAGATTGTGAAATTTCCTGTTACATGTGAAGGTCTTTTATCCCCTGGGCCCTATTTTCATTTATATATTCATGTAAGAGGTGCCTTGACTTGGCCTGTGCTATTCAAAGAACCTCAGTAACTACATGTTGCCTGAGAAGCGTTTAATGAACCAAACGTGTATTTCAAGCTACATTAAGCCATGTGTGCACACCGTTAAATTATATTTTGGCCTCTTGGTGTTTAAAATGAATGAAAATTAGAAGTGTGCTTGCTTTAAACACGACCTCTAATTATTTTACATTTCTTGAAAGGATCCTCAAGAGGACAACAGATGTTGTTTATACAAGGACAGATGTTTGGCCTGGAAATTGTGTCTCAATCATTGTTAGGTACACGCAAAGAATAATTTGCACAACCACCCTGTGTTCCCATGTTTGATCAGTGAAGGTAATGGAGTGTGAGACAACGTGCCATAAGCCTGATTTCAGTGAACCTAGTGCCAAGAGCCGTCTGTCTAAGACAGGACGTACTTTAGGGGACAGGTTATTATCACAGAGAGGAATAAAGTCCAGAATGGTCTCTCTCTGTTATTCCAATAAAACCGCTACCATCCCCTCTGACCTTCCCCTCTCAGAAACAGAAAGCTCTGTCCTCAGCAGAGTCCTTACCTTCGTCCCACTTTGCCCATAACCTTCACGAGTTCTGTGCATGCCACGAGGCCAAACTCTTCTTCCGTCACCTCTGTCTCCATGCCCACGACTCTCCAACCCCCACTCAAGGCCCGCTTTAAGCCTTCTTCCTCCTCTTCGACACCTCGTCCTGGCTAGCAGCCCACTCTGGATCTTTTTATTTCCAATTGCGGCTGAGACATCAACTGTCTCAGCATCATGCACTATCCAGCCTGATGGAATCAACGTCAACGTCTCCAGTATCTGCTGGCTTACTCCCTGTTCTCTCTCCATTCCTCTGTCTTCTTTCCTCCAACTCTCCACCCCTTTCCCTCTCCATTCACAAACCCATCCCCCCCTTCCCCTGTTTGCTGGTGTGCCCTCCCTCGCTTATCCACCTATTACCTCCTGTCTGTAGGACTGTGCTTCTCACCACAATTTTGTTCGGGCACCTGTCCACATTTTGTCCATACCTTGATGAAGGGCTCAATACCAAAACATTGTAAAGTATAGATCAATTAGAGCTGAGTTTCTCCAGCATCATGTTTTAACTTCAACCACAGTGTCTGCAGACTTTCGTGTTTTACTTAAGCCCAGAGGGATAGTTGTGTCAACTCAATCCATTTCCTGTAATCTATGGTAAATATCTGCAGCTGGAGCCCAGAGCAAGGAAGAGGAACTGATCTGTGTTGTAACTTTCTTGCCATGTTCAGGTCCCCGTGACTAATTAGCCAGTGCTTCTTGCTGAGTTATACAAAGTTTCCTTCATGTCCCACTCTAAAGACTGGATACCAAGCACCAAGGCAAACCTCCCCCCCCCACCACCCTGGTAAATGATTGAAGGAGTACCATGCTAGTTATCCACCAAGGCACTGACTGCTCTCTCAGGTGGATGGAAAAGACCCCAGAGTGGTGTTTCAGGAATACTGCATTAGTTCTTCACAACTTAAACGTAGAGATCTTGTGAAGGACACTGTATAAATGTAGCACCAGTATTCTTCAGTGGAATCCCATCCAAAGACCATTGTTCACAAGGACTGGCTGAGGAGTGTCAAAGGTATTTGGTGCCACAATTTACTTCGAGCCTCACACATTATCAACCCCAATGAACTTCACCCCAAACTTTTCTCCGATTTTTGATCTTCCTTGACTTCCTCCCAGAGCTTCTTTCCACACCCTTCTCACATCCATGTACTCCAAACATATTCAGTCCTAAGACCATGAAACATAGGAGTGGAATTCGACCCTTTGAGTCCCCTCCCCCCCCCACCATTCCATCATGGCCAATTTACAACCTTCTCCCCAGATCATCCCAATCTTCTCCAGGTGAGTGCTGTGTTCTTGCTGCTTTCCTCCCCCACACTTCTCAATCTTTTCCCCATCTTCATCCAATCTTCTCAACACTCAAAGCTCCCTTGGTTATTGCCTACCCACCCCCAACTCCACATGAGTTTCTGTTCATTTCATTCCTCTGCACTACCTGTGTGATCTTCTCCCCATCCATATAATTATCCCACCCTCCCCTCAAAGTCCTTCATGACTTTATTCTTCAGTTTCCAAAAATACATTGATAACATTCTAGAGTAATGTTTTTGAATGACGAAGAATCAGTAAATGCTGGTGAATAAGAGTTGTCAGTTGCCTAGTTTATGAAGTAGAGAGTGAACACTCATTTGCAACAACCAATCAGTTTGGCGAAGGATTTTGGCATTTATTGCAAGGGAGATAGAGCACTAGCAAGTCTTGCTGCAATTAGAGCAATTAAGTAGGAGCACGCTGGTGGGTGGCTTAGATCGTGGATGCATTTCCAGGAACAAGACTGCAGGAACCAACATTAATTGAAGTTAAGATGGCACGAAGAGGAAAAAACTCCAGAGCGTTGTTAACTTGGCAAGCGATATCACGAGCATCAGTCTTCACTCCATCGAGGATATCTACAAGAGGCAGTTAAGAAAGCAGCCTCTATCTCAAGGGCCACACCCACCCAGCCCACGCCCTCTTCACACAGCTACCATCAGGGAAAAGGTACAGGAAACTGAAGGTGAGCACTCAGTGGCACAAGGAGAGTTTCTTCCCCTCCACCATCCTGAATGGACTCTGCACCACAGACACTACCTCACCTTCTCTCATTTTCTTGCCCTATATATTTGAAATGTAATTTATTGCAATATTTGCACTGTGTGATGCAGCCAATAAACAGTGAATTTTGCGACACGTTCATGAAAATAAATTCTGATTTCGACTAAATATAGAGGGAGGTGTTACAACCATCTGAGAACATGGCGCAAAGCCAGTATTGGTCATGGCTCAGACTGGAAGGTTGGGGGTTGGGAGAGGGGGTTATGACTGCTTGGAGGTGCAGTGTTCTGGACTGTATCCTGGCCAACACAAGTACAGCCATTGCATTGGACTGGCAGCAACCTCTCCTGTTGAAGGACCACACGAATCTTACAATCTCATGGATCACCTCCTTCTGGATGTGACAGCTTTCACTCTCCACACCTGTGTCCAGCTTTCCCCATTTGTGGTAACAAGCTCAAAGGCCAGCATCCGCTGATGACCATATCAACACCAAGAAATCTGTAGTCCGGGGAGATCCACGCAGCCAGATGAAGAGATGGAGGAACAGCAGCTTCTATTACATCCAACTGACTGCAGAGTTGGGGAGGTCTATCAATATAGGGAGGATGTGGTGCCTGTCTCCATCAATAGCCCACACTCACCGGGTGGCCAGGTGAAACCCTAATCCGCAGGTCTAGCACATAAGAAATAGGAGCAGGAGTCGGCCATCCGGCCCATCAAGCCTGCTCTGCCATTCATGAGATTACAGCTGATCGGATGATGGGCCATGAGATGATAGGCCATGATAGGCCAATGAGATCATGGCTGATCAGATGATAGGCTCATCCCCAACCTACCTGCCTTTTCCTTAATTCCCTTACCATATAAAAATATACCTAAATTGTCTTAAATATATTTACTGAGGTCGCCTCCACTGCTTCAATGGACAGCGAATTCCACAGAACCACCACTCTCTAGGAAAAGCAGTTCCTTCTCATCTCCATCCTAAACTTACTACCCTGAATCTTTAGGCTATGACCCCTAGTTCTGGTCTCCCCCACCAATGGAAACAACTTGCCTACTTCTGCCATATCAATGTCTTTCATAATTTTATGTTTCTCTCAGATCCTCTCTCATTCTTCTAAATTCCAATGAGTACAGTCCCAGATGACTCAATCTCTTCTCTTAAGCTAATCCCCTCATCTCTGGAATCAACCTGGTGCTCAGTGCTGATCCCTTGCCCCAACTTGCTTGATCACAATCGGATTCTCTACACCAAACACTGGGCAATTCATTTATGTGGGAGTGCCAGCAAACACCAGAGATTTGTGCCAGACTCCAGCTGACAGCGTGCAGACTCAGCAGGTGCCTTCATTAAAGCAAGTTCTTGTAAGACAAAACTCAATGCTAAGAAACTCAGCAGGTCAAACAGTGTACTTTATATCTCCTCTCTATCCCTCTCTCCTTTTCTCCAGCTCTCCACCCCCTTCCCTCTCCATTCAGCCATCCCATCGCACTCTGTTTGGTGGTGTGTCCTTCCTCCCTCATCCACCAATTAGCTCCAGCCAGACGCCTGGGCTCCTCCCCTTGCCCCTCTACCCCTGCACCCTTTTATTCAGGCTCCTGTCTACATTTTGCTCACACCTTGATGAAGGCCTCAAGCCCAAATCATTGGTTATGTATCTTTATCTTTGCCCTATAAAGAATGTTATTTGCCCTGCTGAGTTTCTCCAGTGTTGTGTTTTTACTTCAATCACTGCGTCTGAAGACTTCTATGTATTACTCATGTACCTATAAGTGTTCAGAGTGGATGATCAAGAACTCCATCATGAACCAATGCCAAACTAACAGCTCTAATAGAAACACCTGCGCATTGTGTCAAGGTTTGGGTTTGATACTTGCTTTGGACTTAGAGCTGTGTGGATTTAATGGGTTAAATTTCAGATGAAGGAGTTGGCTTAAGTAGATTGAGTAGGATTGGTTTAGATCCTTTGTAATTTAGAAGAATGAAAGGTAATAATCATTGAAATAAAAAATCCTGAGAGAAATTGACAGCTAAAAGTCTGCCTTCCTCACACTGGGGAGCCATTTTCTCCAAATAAAAGGATCGCGAGTTAGGGCTGAGCTGAGAAACTTTTCAATGATTGGATTATAATTTTTTTTAGAATTCTCGATATCTGAAGGCTTTAGTTGCTCAGTTGTTTTGTACTTTCATCATCGAGTTTTATGGACATTTTAGACACGTGAATTAAGGAATATTCGGTAGGAAAGAAATACTTGAAGCATTGGATGAGGGGAAGAGCAATCTTGAGCTGCTTTGCGGCTAACTCCTGGCTTCACAGGTTCATTAACTGTTTCACTGAATGATGGAGTCACGAAGAGATACTCTAAAGTACGGTAACAAGCTCTTCAGCTTCCCCAATTTAAACATGCAGACAGAATACAAGCATACATACATACAGCACGGTAACTGGCCCTTCCTGCCCACAAGCTCGTGCCACCCAATTACCCAAATTAACCTACAACCCTGCATATTTTGAGAAAATTGGAGCATACAGAGGAAACCCATGCCAACACAGGCAGGTCCGGATTTGAATCTGGGTCATTGGCGCTATAATAGCATTTGCGCTAATCGTTTCTCTAACCATGCTGGCCTGTGCAATAACCAGGCCACCCTCTTTGCTAACCATGCTGCCCTTGCCATGCCATCCATCCGTTTTACACTGATCCTACATTCATCTATTTCATTCTCCCCATATCCTATTAACTCCTCCCATTCACCTTCACAGCCCACCCGAGGGAGGGCACCCACAGGAAACGCACACAGTCAAAGGGAAAGCGCGCAAACTCCACACAAGGAGCATCGGTTTCTTGAAATATTCATTATCTTGCACTTAATGGGAGAACTCACTCAATGTTTAGTCGTTCATTAATTTTTGCCCACTTGTTTGGGCGTGCGTCTGCAACATGCTGAGAATATGTCTGTGAATTTGCATGGGGATTTCGTGTTGGCCAGCCCTTCTCTGTCGTCAGCTCACATCTTTGGTAATTGAGAAACTTCAGAATCCTGGTGGTTGCCAGGGCACAAAAATTAACTTTTCCCATAAGGGCGCACCAGGTTTAAAAAATCAGAAGGACCTACTTGACAAGATCACATTTTATACGTGATGGCATAATGCAATTGGAGAATAAATCAACATTAGGTAAAGTGAAATAACATTTGGGAAGATAAAGTACGGAAATGTTAAAGATGATAAATATTTAAAATCAAAGGTTGTTCAGAGTGGCAGTGGTGTTTACATCTGCAGAAGCTTCTTGGATTAGTGATGCCAGTTTTCTTAATAAGCGTATTATGCAGCAGGAAATTGTCAGCTGATGGGCAGGCCCCAGCCTTATCTGAACTCAGTTATTGTCAGAAACTATGAATGCTGGAAATGTAACACAAAAACAGAGAATACAAGAAATACACTCTGGGGTTTAAGATTCTGACGCTAGATTAAAATAGTTATGTTGATCATTTTAAATGTAGAAAGTTGGTGCACAAATGCCAGTCTCTTCTGATCCAAACTGTCAAATACTTTGGAGAAAGAGAGTTTATCATTTTGCTTGAGTGCCTTAGTCAGAACGAACCTGCTGTGTATTCCAGGCAGTTTCTGTTTTTATTCCTGAAGAGTGTTGTGTCATAAGTCTCTTGCATAAAGTATTGGGAAGCTTTCTGAGTGGAGACAGGGGGTCTCCTCATAGGGAGTGAGTTGAATTCAAGGGCCAGTAAACTTCTGCCCTGTGCTCATTGCTAACACAAGGCAAGGCCAGGTCTGATTCCCTGAGGAATTAAAGAGGGGTCATAGATTGCAATACCAGCAACCATTCCTTCTGCACAGCTTGAAATCTACAGGGATGACTGAAGAACTATCAGGTCCATAGAAATTGATTAACATTGTTTTGGCCTTTTCCGATATCAGAAACTCCTGTCCTGAATAGGCGCTCGGAGAGAGGATGACGAAAAATCAACGGCTCACAGCCTTGACTTTCTGTCCATTCAGGGAAGTAAATCAGCCGCTGGCAACCTTCTCCTCGGAGCTTTCTTAACACCTTGGTTTCGCTGGGAACAACTCTTCAGGGGTTCAGTCTTAATGTTCTTGGCAAGCCTCGGAAAGTGGAATGAATAGGAACTGTGTGGATACTGCACACAGTGAGTTCTGTAAACGGTGGCATGTTAACAGGGTCATGTGCAGGAATATAAATTTGCTGAATTTTGGAGGGGCACACACATGCTTCCTTAACATGATGGTGTGAACATGTACATGCAAGCTCACAACAAACAGGACATATTTCCAGAGCTGATTAATCATTTTAATATTAACCTTTTGGACTCTGTGTTCCTGTTTTTAGGGACAACCCAACAAGCGCGTATACTCCATGTCCCCATTTTCCAAAATGGTTTTTTACCCAACCACCAGCTGGTTCATACTGGTGTTGTAGTTTACCCAGGGACCCAGTCCAGAGTATATATTATGAAAAGGTTAAAAATGACTGGAGTGCAAAGGTTAATCAATGATTAATAATTAAAAGGTCAGCTCTGTGCTCTGCACTTACTTTCATACTATAGATAATAGTCATTGTGAACAGCACTTCTCATTTTAAGACAGCTTTGTGGTGATGCACCACTAGCCTACTGCAGGGGGCAACCACTGGACCTGCAGGAAGATCACTGGAGGACAGACAACACCTGACTGGCTGTCAGTCAATCGACCTGAAATGGACCAAACCCCACCCGGTCGGCTGCCAATCATCCGCCTGGGATATAAGCCACATCCAGCCCTTCTTGAGGACTTTAAGCTGAATAAAGCCTGTTGTTCAGTCTTTCGAATCTTGTCTGCTCACTGTCACTACAGTGCATCACAATTTATTCTACTTAAAATTTAAGTTGCTATGGAGAAGCTCCTAAGTGCTGGGAGCCTCGAAGTCGACCCACGTCACCTGGAAGCGCAAGACGCTTCGAAATCTGGAGGCACACAGTCAAAGCAATCATCGAGGCACACGCCGACGTCCTAGACTCCACCAGGAAAAAGTTCGTCCTTCTCCACTCGAAGCTGGGTCCCCGAGCCTTCCAGGCCCTCAAAGTGCACCGAGTACCCGGAGGTGATGAACACCCTGGAAACCATGTATAAATCCCCAACGAACGTGGTCTTCGCCAGGTACTTCCTAAGCATTTGTGCCCTGCAGCTCAGAGACAGCCGAGTCCTACCTGGGAGCCCTGCGTGAGTTGGGCTGACCATGCATGGCTGAACCCGGGGTGACCAAGAAGGAAGTCGAAAGGCTTATCAGGGACGCCTTCATCTGAGGTCTGCGCTCGAGAGCCATCAGGCAGAAGCTACAGGAGGACAATATTTACTCCCTGGCCAAACATCACAAGCTTCCCTTTTAAATATTGTTCAGAGGCAGTCCGTGATAAACCCTCGAATGGTACATGCAGGTTATTTGAGTTTCTCATGACTTGTAAAATAGATTTGATTAGAGATAAGTACCTACCAAGCCAGCACAATTTCTCCTGCATGCAGATAGAGGGAAGAGGTTCTGATGGAATAAAAGGTGCACAGGATTGTTCTTGCAGTTACCAGGGGGTACACTGAAGGGAAAGTGTCCTGCATCAGTGTGGGAGGCTGAGAAAAGGTCAGGAATGCATAGACAGTACAGCAACACCAAATATTGCCTCTTCGGGTAGGTGAGAAAGATAAGGATTTGCCTCAGGCCCAGTAGAAGCTAGCCAGTTGGTACCTAAATTTTCCCAAACTACTTTCCATCTGGAATGTCACTGGAACTCCACAGTTCCTTCTGAGCAAGAAGATATTGTCAGCTTCGAAAGCTGAAGGGGGATAATTCACTCCTGGTTATTGATATCTGATGATATTAGATATTAACACAGTGGTTAACAGAGGGGCGGCACGGTTAGTATGATGGTTAGTACAGCAACCCGGGTTCAAATCTGGCACTGTAATCAAGGAGTTTGTAAATTCTCTCCACGCCTGTGTGGTTTTCTTGTGTGTATTCTGGTTTCCTCCCACCCTTCAAAATATACGGGGGTTGTAGGCTAAATGCACCTACACCTTCCTTCCTCCACCCCCCACATTCTCTTCCTTTCCTTCCCCCTCCCCATCAGAGTTCTTCCTCCTCAGCTCCTTCCCCATCACATCTTACCTCCTTTCTTTCCTTCCCCCTCCCCTCCTGCACTCACCTAACACCCGCCAGATCGCACCCCTCCCCCTCCCCCACACCACCCTTTTATATTTGGGCATCTTGCTAATCCCGATGAAAGGTTTTTGGCCTGAAACATTGATTGTCTGTTGCTTTCCATGGATGCTTTGTTCCTCCAGCCTTGTCTCTGCACATTGCCAGATTATTAGCTGCCTTTTAATTTGCTTTTGTGGGGCCTGGACTAGGAACGTTCCTCCTGGGCCAATGACAAAGACTGAGATCTTACCCCCCACAATATCCAAAAAACCATTGCAGCTGGGCACTTGGCATCTGGTGATCTGAGCAGTTCGCTGCTAAGCAAGACCCCTTGATTTCCACTGGGAGCCCCTTTGGTGGTTAAAATGCCCCCAACCACTGCAAAGACCATGGAGGTGGAGGGGTTGGAATTTCTCTCCTGGGAATACAATGCATGCGTCTTATGTTTGTGATGGTGGGGGAGGGGGGGTGATTGGAACCACATTTTGCTGGAAGAAGAAACTTTTGAGAAATAGTCAAAAATACCAATTATGAAAGTCATTAGCTCATCCAAAATTCCAAACAACTGGTGGAAAAAGAAGGACGACCCATCACTTACACATATAAATGCATCCCTCGTTAAATATATCTGAGCCTTAACTCTAGCCCAGCAATGGTGTCGAGCTCAGGCTTTTTTTAATACATTATTTTAATTTTGTGGACATGATGCATTAAAAAAATAACCATTAATTAAATACATTAATTGAAATGAAAAAAATCAATGGTACAAGTTGTCCACATCTCCAAATAGTCTACCCCCTCCCCGAACAAAGCCCCAAAATAAAAGAGAAGAAAGAAAAAGAAAATAGATAAGAAAAAAGAGAACAGAAAAGCAAGGAAAAAAGGAAAATAGAAGGAACTGTCGGGATCCGGTATCCAGTATCTAATTCCTTCTCTTAACCTAGGGGTAAATCACAGGATTTACCATGGTTAAGCAGAAAAAAATCCCACACAAATGCTGGAGAAACTCAGTCAGTTCAACAGTGCCTTTATGTAGCAAAGGTAAAGATAGATCACCAACGTTTCATGCTTGGGCCCTAGATCTCAATAGGGGAAAGAACCAGGACGTAGAACTCAGGAATAGAATAAGTATCCCTAAATATTCAACCGTGCCTTCTGCAAATACGGCTGCCATGCCATGCCTCTTCCTTAGATTGTAAATAATTTTCTCCAGGGGAACACAATTATGCATTTCCACTTTCCATCGAGCCATATCCAAAGGGAAGTCAGACTTCTAAGTAACCGCAATACACTTTCTGGCCACCGCCAATGCAATCTTAAGAAATTCTAATTGGTACTTGGACAACCTCATTTTGGATCTTATGTCCACAGTATTTCCTAGGAGAAACAATTCTGGACTTTGCGGCAATTGTTTCCCAATAATCTGGTCTAATAGCTCAGGCTTTTTGTCATGACGGAGAATGGAACTGATTTTCTCAGTGATGCCGTAATCAGTTCTGCTTCTGCCTCCTGCAAATCGTGGAAGGAAATTGGGACTGGATCAGGTGGGATGTAACGTAACAAATCCCTGCACCCATTCCTTGCTGCTCTCAGTTCCAACATCCCGCATGGAGGGAATACGCCAAATATCTTTTCCATTTACCGCACTTGATGGGTTCAGAAATTGGAAAACTAGATCTTTGTCCATTGCAAAAATAAAAAGACACATTGTGCAACCTTTAAATTCGGCTGAAATAATCTCTCTCCTGCTTGAAGCAGGAAGTTTGTTGCTTTCAAATGAAATGAGTTCTGAAATTGTTGCAGCCAAGGTTCATCGTGGAGATGGTTGGATTAATTCACCTTAGTGTGAATATTTATTTATCTATTCTTTTGTATTTATTATCTCTTTTTATGACTTGGCACATTGTGGCAATCGGCTGTACACTATTGTACTTGGTGTATCCTGCACATCTGTGAGGCTGCACCAAGTAAGAAATTTAGTGCAATTGTACATTGCATACATATGTCAATAAACTCTCAGCTCATCTTTTAATGCATCTCTGAGACATTCCTGAGCAAGTTCAGACTGAACATCCACAATGCTTATTTTTTAGACGTACATCACGGTAACAAGCCATTTTGGCCAACGAGCCTGTGCCGCCCAATTTACACCCGATCAACCTACACCCCTGGTATGTTTCGAACGGATGAAGGAAACTGGAGCCCTCAGGCAAAACCCATGCAGATACGTGGAGAACGTACAAACCTCACAGACAGCGCGGGTTTCGGACACCGGTCCCAATCGCTGTCGCTGTAACAGCGTTGCACTAGCCGCTAAGTTAACTGTGCCACCCCACTTTCTTTGGAGGGCTTACAAAAAAATCTGTTGCATTCAGATTATTCTTGCTCTTCCTCTTTTTTCATATACATCAAAGATTCAAGGAAATGGGCCATGAATAATACTGGGGCCAAAATTCCATCGTTGGAAGATGCACATGAATTAATTTTTGGAACTGAAATCTCCCATAAGAAAGTTGATGGTGCTGATGTGAATAATGCAGTCAGATCATAGGTACAGGGAATAGTTTGTTGATCCAACAGCCCCCGTTAGATGGAAAAGCAGAGGAGATGGCCATACGGGGAAAGTGACCCCAGCAGCAAATCATCCAGGAGCTCAGCCTCTGAGGGACCCACACGGACTGCGGGCGACTTGCAATTGGGGACCCCACAGGCTGCAGGCTGCTGGAGACTAGCACATGATGAACCAGGTATCAGAACCAGGATGCAAGGGGTTGCTGAGGGCAAGAAGGGCTCCCGAATGGCCTCGGGTGCTGGCTTCATGATGGTCGAAAGGAGTTGTCCACCTCTTTGCAGACTGTGGATTTGCTAGGAGTGCGTGCAGCAGAGGATTCTCTGATTTACAAACTGTTTCCAGGGATGTATGCGGAGACAGACATCAAGGACTGGGGACCATCCACTGAATGAAAGATGATCTTCCAGCTCACTGAGACGGCACTGAGATAATTCTGCCAAGTGGCACATTCCAGGCTGCATAGGTACGTGCTGAGGAGCACACTGAGGCTTGGTGCAGCCAACATGAGAACTTTGTGGGGAAGGATCACAGACTAGAGTCCTTCTACTAACATAAACTGAGGGCCCATGACCAGTCATGGGGTGGGTGGGGAGAGAGTGACTACAGTAGTGGAAACAGTGCTACATTGGCAAATTAGAGGATTGGGGGCATCATGGCTAGTATAGCAGTTAACACAATGCTGTTATAGCACCAGGGGCTAGGGTTTGAATACAGTACTGTCTGTAAGGAGTTTGCACGTTCTCCCTGTGTCTGCATGGGTTTCCTCTGGTTTCTTCCAACACTTCAAAATGTACGGGGGGTTGTAGGTTAATTGGGCGGCATGGGCTCGTGGGCTGAAAGGGCCTGTACAGAAATGGAATGACTGGCTGTGAAAAGACTTTGCATGGGTTTCTTTTGTACATAGTTTTATTGTGAATAAAGTTTATTTTTGGTGAAGAAATGCCTCAAAATACAATAACAGAATGTACAAACAAATATGAAACGATGAATATGAAAGACTCTGCACTCTCTATATTTTTTTATTGTGAATAAAGTTTATTTTGAAATGTTAATAAAAATCTACCTGGAAAATAGCAACAACCATTTTTAGTACATAGTTTCAATAGTGGAATGTTATGAAAAACTCCACCAATTTTTTTTCCACTGCTTGGAAAATATTTAAACCTAAATGAACTGCACTGAGAGTCCTTTGAGCTCTTGACCAGACAGTGTGGCAGTGAGGTATGCTTACTCCATATTCTGGGGCCTCTTTGATGTTCTTGAATTGAAAACGTAATTTTATTCCAGAATTTGTTTTTGCATTAATAGGGTTAAAAAGGACTTATTGGGAAACAATTTGACATGGCAATAGATCAGGAAATTAAATGGCATTTCGATTTGAACACAGCTCCCAGTAACAGTGACCCTCTACTCAATGTGCTCTGGCGGATACCTGCTGTGAAACGGTAGAAAGCCAAACCAGCCATGGAATGAGATCTGAGGGATTAGCTACAACCTCCTGATGTGAGCGCAATAATAAAAGGTCTCCAGGCACTGAATTTCTCTTATTTGTGAAAGCTACTTTTTCGGTCCATCTTCTTGAGGCTATATTCAAATGTAAATGTCTTTTGTTGGACCTATACATTACTACTTCGCTTTCAAAGAATCTCTTATTCAGCTTTGTTAATTCATTAGACCATAACATTATATGTACCCTGATGTATAATTTTTTTTTCCTTGCAGGTTTCCACATGAGAAAACACACAGCGCTCTCCCGTGGCCCAGTTTACACAGGATGTTCCATTCATGAGGACAGCAGGATTTTCAGGCCAGGTCAGGCAAAGATTGTGCTGCAGATGGAGGCAGATGGAAAGGTGACAGAGGGCAAGGATTTAACACGCGGGACTCTGGCAAAAACCCAAGAGTTTGGCAGTCCATTTCTCTGCCTGGGTTTCTTCTCCAGCCCAAGTTGTGATTAGTTCTAAGTTCTTTACCGCACAGACTTGAGTTAGCATCCCTGCTAACTTTGCGGGAGGGTTGCTTGATCATACTAGGAGCCATAAATTTTTTTTTTAATTTGATGGAAGGGTTCTTTATGATGCTCCAGCAGAGATGCAGCCTCACAGTGCCGATGACCCAGATTCAATCCCCCTCTTGGGTGCTGTCTGTGTGGAGTTTACACAATCCCCTTCAGATCTTGTCTCTTTCCAGCAAATGCTCTGATTTTCTCCCAAAGGCACGCAGGTTGTTAGATTGACTGTCCACTGTAAACAATGTGTAGGTCAGCAGTGAAATCTTGGAGAGATGTGTAGAGAGTGAAACAGGATTAGAGAAAATCAGTATGGATGGGCCAAATGACCTCTTTCCATGCTGTCTGACTCCCATGATGGGGGAGTGAGATATTTCTTTTGATGTGGATTTACCTACCGAAGGTTACAGAGTAAACCTGGCAAGTCTACTGGTTTGAAGTGATTTTTATCACCAATTGGGATAATGGGAAGGGAGGAAAGAGTCGGAGGCCATGAGTGGACTAGTCTCTTGGCTAAGGGCTCACCGGAAAATGAATTGGCTTCAGGGTCTGATTAGTTCTGGTGTAATAAAGAAATGAGTTACAGTAAATCAAAGCAACAATACTAGCAGTGCAATTCAAATTCATTTTAAACAATATGTCTGATGTCTACAGAAGAGTTTGTTAAGGAAATAGTAACTGAGCAATTTCCTTAAGAGATTCCAGCATATTCCCCTTAATCTTCATTTTAAATTTGGAAGACTGTAATTCTTCATTGTGGCTTGACTTTAGTTGTTCACGATCTCCTTCAGTGATCTGGATGAGTTCATCAAGTGGAATACATACACATTTTCTGGTGATCCAAAATGCCTGATTGCAGTGTGAGCTGCCATGCAAATCTAAAGAGACTTCAAGGGGATACATTAAATGAATGGGCATGGACATGTTAGATGGAAAATGGTGAAGAAATGTGGAGACCCCTGGCATCCAGTACCTATGGGGATGGTAGATACCGGATAAGTGAATTTGATATTGTATGTTGCATGGATTGGCAAACTAACCACTAGGAGGAGCCCATTTTAAATTTCCATATTTATTGCATATTTATATTCTGCAATTTTTAAAATTTTTACCAGATGCTCAAATTCTGGATAACAGGGATTTTACTGTAATAGTGGGGCAGGTACTTTATAAATGGTGAGAGACAGAAAGTTATTGCTGTGAAGAGGAAGCTAAGTGCCCTGTGGACTTCATTGAAAGTTAATGAGTCAGTGACCAGTTAGAAGGAGAAATATTTGGAGTTCATCAGCTGCTCTGTCATTGTCCAAATCTTCTGACCATCGTTGAAGGTATAGTTGCCAGACTGGGTCTGGGGCAGAAGGTGAAAGAGTCAATACAAGAAGAAAAAACAATGACGCTATCTACATCACAACGCTTGTGGCAGACGCATCTGACCTATTGATGGAAATGACTATTGCATGGATAAAATGACATTTTTATACAGTAAAATCCCCAGTATCTGGCACCTAAGGGGATTGGTAGATGCTGGATAAGTGAATTTCTCAGTTGCTTGAGATTGCATGAATGGAGAACTAATGGCGAGGAACGTCAATTTTAAACTTCAATATTTTTCGCCCATTTATTTTCTGCCTTTATTTTTGCTGATTGTTTGAGGCTGCCGGTTTCTTAAATTCCGTGTTTGAGTGAGATGGATTCAGAACAGATAGAACAGGGCATTCATGAGAACTGTAGGCAATCATACCCCACATTCTAACATTGCCATTAGGTCAATGCAGCAACCCTGTCTCAATGAGAAGTGCAGGGCGATACAGCATCAGGTAAATCAAAAAGGAAGTTAAAATATATGGCAAATAGCAGAAGCAGCTAAGCATTCACACAACTAATAAGTGGATGTAATCCCAAGCTCCCACTGCCCATTATCCATTACAAGCCAGGAGACTCCCACCGTCAATATCTATTACAAAGCCAGAGACTCCCACAGTCATTTCAACTACATTTCCTCCCACCCTCCTTCCGGGAAGGATACCATTCCATTTTCCCAGCTTCTCTATCCCCATCGTATCAGTCTCATACCAGGGTTTAACCGTGACCTCCCCTCTACCACAGTAGATAGACTTTCAACCACATCTCTGTTTACAGCACTTCTGCTCTTAATCCTTCTCACCTCTGCTTGATCAAGGAGGGGATCATTTCTTCCTCACCTTCCAACTCAATAATATGCACATTCTACAAAGCATCCTCTGTCATTTCTATTGTTCTAAGATTCTTTCATCAAATATATCCTTCTTTCCCTCCGCTCTTTCCTTTGAGCAGTCTGAAGGGGCCATTCCACTAATAATGTCTTATCCTATGTTTTATAGTCTGACGGAATAGAATTAAAAAGGATAGCAAATCAGCCATGATAAAATGGCAGGGCAGACTTAATGGACCAAATTGGTCTCTCCTCCATCTCTATTGATCACTCCCTTTCTCACTGTCATTTCCGACGCATCTAAAAGAGATGCCCCCTGCCTTGTTGTCTCTTCCTTTCGCAATTATGTTTGCAATGAGGACTTCCTCTGGATTGAACATCCAAATGCCGAGTGGGGAGAGTGCTTGAAGAAGACTCTGAAAGAGGAGAAATAGCCAATATAAAGATGTACAGTGGGAAGGTGAGTTCAGAGCTGAGAAGCGGTGGGGTGGGGGGGGGTGGATCCAGGAGAGGAGGGGTTGAGTGACAGATAGAGTCAGGTCTCATAAATTAGATCAGCCATGATCGTATTGAATAGCGGAGCAGGCTCGATGGGCAATTTTTGGCCTCCTCCTGTTCCTACTTCCTATGTTCCTATGAGGGAACAGTGGAGATTGTAAGCAGGGCTGGGAGGTGGCCATTAAAACATATTCTGTTTGGTCTGAAGGTTCACTCCATTCCAATGGGAAGCTCATTGAAGCTGGATGTTTTTAAAGGTAATTAGACAGCCAATGCAGCAAGAAGGGGCTCATACCAAGATGTGACAGGGTGGGGAGTCAGACCAAAATGATGTCGAGAATTATTCATAGCACGTACGATTGAGGTAACCATAACACTCTGATAAATGATTGTGTTGACAACTATAATGTTGTTTGAAATAGGAAAAGACAAAGAACTCCTGATCCACCTGGAACCTCTTCGAGATTTATCTTTTCAAATTTCAACATACAGCACAGTAACAGGCCCTTCAGGAGGGCCCAGAGGATCCACGTTCCACTGACCATTAGGTCACCAAGAGTATCAAGTTCCTTGGAGTGCACTTGGTGAAGAATCTCACCTGGCCCCTTAACACCAGCTCCATAGCCAAGAAAGCCCAGCAGCGCCTCTATTTAATGTGAAGGCTGAGGAAAGTCCATCCATGGCCCTCCATCCTCACTACATTCTACAGATGATGTATTGAGAGCAGCCTGTTCAACTGCATCACTCCCTGGCTTGGAAGCTGTACCACCTAGGACCTTAAGACCTTGCAGATGACAGTGAGGTCAGCGGAAAAGATCAATGGGGGCTCTCTTCCTACCAAGAAGAACATCTACAACACTCGATGCAGGTGAAAGGCAATAAATATTGTGAAAGACTCCACACACCCCTCATGTAAACTGTTCTCTCTTCTCCCATCTGATAGGAGGTGCCGTAGCACTCACGTTGTAACATCCAGATTGGGCAACAGTTTTCTTCCCAAGACCATCAGGCTTCTGAATTCCCAGAACATAAGCGGATAGTGCGCCGTGGACTTTTGCTGTATACGTCTTAATATTTCACTGTGTTTAACTTCCATTCTAACATGTAAATATGCTCCGTGATCCTGGAGAAACCCTATCTCGTCTTTAGTGTGCGAGCATGGTATGAACGATAAACAAAGGTGACTGGAGCACGTCATGCCCGATTATACCCAATTAATCTACACCCCTGGTAAGTTTCGAATGGTGGGAGGAAACCAGAGCCCCCAAGGAAAACCCACGCAGAGACGGGGAGAACGTACAAACTCCTTGCAACCACACCGGATTCAAACCCACGTCGTGGTGCTGTAATAGAGTTGCGCTAACCATGCCCCCACAGATCCAATCAGGAATTTCGGCAATAGAAAATAATACACAAAATGAAGAGTGCCTTGCAGCTATATTGCAAATAAGTTGGAAGAAAGTGTACCATTTATGACATGGTCTTATGTCCCGAAGCACTTTATCATCAAAAACAATTAAAGAATAGTTGCAGCTGTAAAGTAGGAAGTATCACCTTTAATGGACGGAAACTCCTCCGGCAAAACAGTTCCAGCAATCTAGCCCACATCAGCAACTGGTGCCCGTTAATTACCCCTCCCACGAGAGGGCCACAGCCAACAGTTTTCCATGTGATTGGGGGCAGTGTGTCTGTCCGTGAGGGGGGGGGGTCCAGAGTGGGAGGGTCACAGCCAACAGGCAGATTTCAGTGTGGGGGGTCAGTAAGGGGGGTCAGTAAGGGGGAGGTGGGGTCCATGTAGTGAGTTAACATGGGGAGTCACTGTGGAGGGGTGATCAGTACGGGGGGAGTTAGGTCTGTCCGTCTGTTTGGTGGCATCAGTCTGGGGGACGGGGGGGGGAGGTCAGTTTGGGGGGGTCAGACTGCCTGTCTATGTTTGGGGGGGCAGAGGAGTTCAGTGCGGGGTGGTCAGTTTGTGGGGGGGGGGGTTCAGTGTGGGGATCACTGTATGTGGGTCAGTGTGTAGGTGGGTATCCTACTTCACCCTGGGTTGGGGGGAGGGTGATCACACCGTCGATGCTCCCTCAACAGGAACGTCAGTGCTTTGGGTGAAGACAACCTAAATCACCCACAAGAGTTCGAAACGGGAAAACTGCGACCTCATCTCAAAGCACAATAGAAGTCCAAAAATCTGGCCTGCTTCAGGATTGGGTCGGTTCGCAGTTTTGGATTTTCTGGATTCTCGGGCAGTACTTATAAAATTCAAATTTAAGGAGGAATAAAGAAGAGATGAACAGAAAAAGTTTGATAGTTTATTCATTAGCAAATACAGTGTGCTTCATTTATCAAAATGAGCGGTTTTAAAGAAAAATAAATATGCCAGTGGACATCTGTGGTGCTGAACCCCGCTAAATTTTAAAAGTTTGAGAGTTTTCGAAAAGTCCAGATTCTTGGGGGGTCCGGATTTCTGGCATTGGGATTTTTGCACTTCTGCTGTTTAATTATGAGAGGTTCATAACATCTGACTCAGTTTGAGCAAATGTTCAAACTCATTCCATGCAGGAATTTTTCCTTCACCTGTCCAAAACTTAAATGGCCAATCACTGCCATTCTCCGGCATAACGGTTGCTTGTGTGGTATATAAGCATAGATAAAAGCAGTCCTCTTGCAGCCCTTATTAAATTAAATATTCCTGTACAGCAGGAATCCAGAACTTTTTGCAACCAGCAAAAAACCCATATCTTGGACTTGTCCTGCTGAACAGAAATCAGCGGATAAGTCGTGGTTGAACACAGTAAGAGTATGTCTCAAGCAACTGCAAAATACACATCCAAGCATCTACCAATCCCCATTGGTGCCAGCTACCAAGGGTCTTACACAGTTAGCGCGATGCTGTTACAGCGCCAGAAACCTGGGTCAAATCCTGCCCTGTCTGTAAGGAGTTTGTGCGTTCACCCTGTGTCTCTGGGGGCTCCAGTTTCCTCCCACCCTTCAAAAATGTCCCGGGGTGAGCATTTATGGGGTGTAAATTGGGCGGCACGGACTCGAAGTGCCAAAGTGGCCTGTTACTGTGCTGCATGTCTAAATTAAATTAAATTGGAATTTGCTGACATGAGCATGTGCCACGAAATCTGTTTTGCAGCAGCATTTTTCTTTTTTCTTTCTTTGGCTTGGCTTCGCGGACGAAGATTTATGGAGGGGGTAAATGTCCACGTCAGCTGCAGGCTTGTTTGTGGCTGACAAGTCCGATGCGGGACAGGCAGACACGGTTGCAGCGGTTGCAGGGGAAAATTGGTGGGTTGGGGTTGGGTGTTGGGTTTTTCCTCCTTTGCCTTTTGTCAGTGAGGTGGGCTCTGCGGTCTTCTTCAAAGGAGGTTGCTGCCCGCCAAACTGTGAGGCGCCAAGATGCACGGTTTGAGGCGTTATCAGCCCACTGGCGGTGGTCAATGTGGCATTACAGGTGCAAAAAATGGCTATAAATTACATTTCCATAAATACACTGTTTAAAAAAATAAATATATTACTGTGAGTGAATCTGATGGCAGAGGGGTAGAAGTTGTCCTTGTGTCGCTGGGTATTCATCTTCAAGCTCCTGTACCTCTTTCTTGTATGGATGGATATGAAACTACAGGTGGGGACAGTCTCTGGGTGGTTTTCCTTTTGTAAATGATTTATTGTGTATAAAGTCTAGTTTTGGTTTAATAAAAAGCCTGCTCTCTCATTCGATATGATCAGGGCTGATCTCAACTTTGCCTCAGCTCCACTTTAGTGCATGTCTTCCAAACCAAGACCAAAACACTCAGGCTCCGTAGCTCACTGGCTAATGTGGATAAAAGTTTTAAGGCAACCCAGTGGAGTGGCACTGCTCCATCAGAATCGGACACCCAGGTTCAATTGTGATCTCGGGTGCTCTCCGTGTGGAGTTTTCACCTTCTCCCTGTGACTGGATCCTACAGATTCCCCTCCTCTTCCATTGAGGTCTGGTTTGGACAGTTACTTGGCCACTGTGAATTGCCCCAAGTGGTGGTATCTGAGGGGACATATTGAGACTGTGGGGAGAATTATTATAGAGCAAGTGTAAATAGATGACGGTCAGGTGGTCTGAAGCTCGTATTTCTGTGTTGCGTTAGTCCGTGACTGCGACTCGAGATTGATGAACCTTTGAGAGAAATTTTTCCTCGTCTCCAACTTAAATGGTAACCCATTATCCTGACCCAGTAAGAAACAGGATACTACAATGGAAAAAAGAGGAGGAAATCTCTACTTAAACTGAAGAGAATTTGGATCATGGCCTTGTGGCAAAAGTGGAGGTAAAAAGGAAAGTTGTCTCTTCTTTTTCATCTTCTTCCTCCTCCTCCTCCCACGGGCAGTGAGAATGGTGAACAACCAAAGGAACTGCTCACACGAAGCACCCGAAACACTCATATTCCCAAAACAATATTAATTTATTTATTTATAGATTTGAACACTTGTCCTGCAAGTGTATTGTTTGCCTGTATGCGTGTTATGTCTGGTTGTGTGTCTGTGTGTTTTGCACCGAGGACCGGAGAACGCTGTTTCATCGGGTTGTACTTGTGTAATTCAACTTGACTTGAAGTATTGCAGTTCCTGGAGGTGTTTGGGAAGGTGCAATGAGAAGGGGAGATGGAAGAGTGAACTAGAGTGTACTAGTTTCTCTTTGAAACTAGGCAAGAGCATAGAGTTCTCATTCTGCAACGAGCCTCACGATAAAATACCCTGAGCACATTATGAAATAACATGTTAGAACAGAGACACAAAATGAAGATTTCACCTCCATGAACATCATCAGCCTGAATCATTAACTCTGTTTCTCTCTCAATAGATATGGTCTGACCTGCCAAGCATTTCCAGAATGTTCTGTTTTAATTTTAGATTTCCAGTGTCCCCATTGTTGCATAAAACCTGTGAATTTATCGGTGATCTAAGATTTAATGACTGCTTGCTGACACTTTGGCCCAAGAATATCTAATTTTATGGAGCTGAGTTGTAATTCCTTCATATAAATATCTATGAACAATAAACATTAACATTTTACATATTATCTCTGATAATTATGCTTTTATCATAACCTTATTTGACCCAGATTTTATTTAGCACTCTATAAAATACTCGGTAATCTTTTCTTTGTTGCCTGTTAGAATTCTTTAATGTGATATTGACAAGGCAGCTTGATTACTTGGCTGTTGCAAGCCATGGATCCTGTTGAACTCGTATCTGATTAGTAAAAATACACAGAATTGCTGAAGGAACTCAGCAGGACTCGCAGCGTCCATAAGGTAACGACATTTAACTGGCATTTTGGGCCTGAGCCCTTCTTGCCGGAAATAAAAGGGAGGAGGGAAGACCCACAAAGGGTGTTAATTGGATGCGGTTGGGAGGACAGGAGAGAGGAAAGGTGAGGAGTGGGTTTGGCTCTGTGAAACTAGGGGAAAGGAGACAGAGGGGAAAGGGAAAGGGGACATAGGGATAGATCTCTATCCCTTTCCCCTTACCCTGCACTCACAGAGTCAAACCCCGCCCCCCCTATCAATTGTCACCTTTCCCATCTCCTGTCCTCCTATCCATTTCCAATTAACACCTTTTGTCTGTAGGTCATTGCTTCTCCCCCTGCCCTTTCTTTCTTTCTTTCACCCCAGCCTTTTAATTTAGGCCCCTACCTCCTTTATATTTGAAGAAGGGCTCAGGCCCGAACCATTAGTAATATTTCTTTAATTGCTGTGGATGTCACTGTGCCAAAGCTATGTCCAGCCTCAATGATGACCGTCCTGTCTCACGCACACCCATCGTCATGAGATGCTCGTCATGGGGCACATCAAGCTCCTGCCGCCCCCATCACTAGACCACCCCCCGCCGTTTGCATACAGACCCAAACACTCTACAGATGATGCATCGCCATCACTCTGAATCTATCCCTCACCCACCTAGAAACCAAGGACTTGTATGTTCGAATGCTGTTTATTGACCAGCTCAGCACAATCACGACCTGAGAGGGAAGTTGGACCTGCTGGGTCTAAACACTTCCCTCTGCAATCGGATCCTTAACTTCCTGTCGGGGAGACCTCAAGCAGACTGGATCGGTAACAGTATCTCCAAGGGACAGGGGCCCACTGCTGTGGTGTGTCAAGTCCACTGCTTGGTCTCTCTGCTGACCCACGACTGAGCAGATCAAACCACATCATCAAATTTGCTGACGATGCGACCGTGGTGGGTCTGATTCGTAAGGATGACAAGTCAGTGGACAGAGTTCAAGTGCCGTCACTAATGGACTGGTGCAGAGACAACAACCTGCATCTGAACATCAAAAAAAAACAAGAGATGGATGTTGACTTCAAGACGACTAGGGGACCATGCTCCACTGGCCGTTGATGGCTCCACTTTTGAGGTTTTCAAGAGCATCATGTTCCTCGGAACGCACCTGGTCCCTTCACACCAGCACCAAGAAAGCCCAGCAGCACCTCTTCTTCCTGTGAAGGCTGAGGAAAGTTCATCTCCCACCCTCCATCCTCACTACATTCTACAGAGGATGTATTGAGAGCATCCTGTGCAACTGCATCAGCGCCTGGTTCAGAAGCTGTACCTCCTCAGATCGCAAGACTCTGAGAGGAGAACGGAGTCAGCGGAAAAGATGATTGGGGACTCTCTTCCTACCATAAGGGACATTTACCACACTCAATGCAGGCAAAAGGCAATAAGCATTGTGAAGGACTCCACACACCCCTCATGTCAATTGTCCTCCCTTCTGCCATCTGCAGCACTCAGGGCCTTATGTCCAGATTGGGCAACAGCTTTTTCCCCCGAGCCATCAGTCTCCTGAATTCCCAGAACGTTTGGGGACTGGGTACGGTGGACTGCTCATTTATAAGTCTTAATGTCGGTATTTTAAATGTGTTGAACTTCTATTCTAACTTATATTTATGTAAATATGCTCTGTGGTCCTGGAGAAACGCCATCTCATCTTTACCATACCATGGTATGAACGACAAATATAGGTGACTTGACTTAGCTTGACTTGGCTTGGGATGCACAAGACCAGTGGAGTTACTCCAACTTTTCTACATTTATACTACAATCACAGTGACTGCAGGACTTCATACCTGATAAGAGCAACCTCAGGAAGGGTAGATTTTCAGAAGGCTGGAAGATCTTTGAGGGACATATTCCATAGGGACCATTAATCACATATAGTAAAACTTCTGAAGCAGGCAGTTTAAATTAAACAGAGATATACAGTTACGGGCCCTTTCAGCCCATGGGCTTGTGCCACCCAATTAACCTATTACCCACATATATTTTGGAGGATGAGAGGAAACAAGAGCACCCGGAGACACAGGGAGAACGTACAAACTCCTTACAGACGGCGCCAGATTCGAACCCCGGTCACTGGAGCTGTAATAACTTTGCTCCGCTAACATTATTAATTTCTAAGTAGTGAACAATCAAAGATTAGATTTAACAACTGCTGGTAATGAAGGAAACAGATTAACAGGGTCAGATTCTTTCACCCACCACCTCAATTTGAAGAGATAAGTTGTTTGGCTGTAATGAATCCTAGATTTATAACTTTAGGACATTTCAGCGTCCAGAGGTTAAGCATTGGAGGTTGCAGTTGAGTGGAAGGACAAGATGAAAATATATTAATTAGATGCAAAATGAGTAACTGCTTTTTAACAAAATATATACATCAGGGAGCGAGGCTAGATGTTAGGTTAGAATTGAACAGTCTACCAGAAATGACAAATAACCTCGACGTAGACATGCACAAGTTAAATTTGTTGTAATGGTAGTTATGGCCAGATATAATTGGATCTGGAAGAATTTAGATGAGTAACTTTAGGGAATTAAGAGAAGAGCTTCACACTAGATGGAGAGCAAAAGGATTTTCCTTGTAAGGACCATGTTAAAAGAATAATGTTCTCAATCATTCCCACAGGCAGTGTATCTCGCTATCCTATAATATACATCAGGTGGCACTATCTTCTATCTCCCAGCCATTTAAACTAATGCAGCATGAAGATATGGAAACAAAATACACCACTGGGAGGGAGGAGGAAACCACACCAAGCTATCGAGAAACAGAAAATAATCGAATTGTTTTAAAACTCAAAAAGCATTGAGGATTCAGAATGTCACTTGAAAGTAAACAATAGGTAGGAAGATTGTTGATGACAGCACAAGAGATGAAAGAAATTTGAGCTAGGAATGGGGTTAACGGATTGTAAAATGCCAGAGAGGTTCTTCAAGGGATGTTGGGCTGAAATATTATAGGGAATCAGGAAATGGCAGATGTGTTAAATGAATTCTTCACAAATTCCATTTCCCAGTCAAAATGGCTCAAGAATTTATAACATATGTTGAGGTCATTACAGCATGTATTCTGAAAAAAAAACCTGAAAACCTTAAAGGGCAAATATTTCGACTGCGGGTAATTGTACTGCCAAATTATTGTTAGTAAAAAATGTCACTATAGCATTTGAGCAAAGTGAGGGTTCGCTTGAATATCAAGCAGGGGTGGTTTGTGACAAACTGATTTTAAAGAAATCGTTTAGCTAAATATTTGAGAGGAATTTTAACTGATATGTTTGCCCTGGAGTGCAAAGTTTCATAGTTCCAGGAATAGATGGTATTACATTAGAGCACGTGTTTATATATGAACCCCTGGATAGGTTTGCAGTCAGACAGCAGACAAAGTTTTTGTATAATGGAATGATTTCTACGAAGCAACTATGTCACTTCTCGATGTTTGGATCTCATTTAACTGGACTAATGCTCTAGAACACTATTCTTCAAATGAGCTGGTTAAGCGTTAGGACGGCATGGTTAGACTGGCGGCTACCGCAACACCGTTACTGCACCAGCGACCAGGGTTTGAATCCAGCACGGCCTGTAAGGAGTCTATACGTTCTCCTCGTGTCTGCATGGGTCACCTCTAGATGCTCCAATTTCCTCCTGCCCTTCAAAGCGTACGAGGGTTGTAGGTCAATTAGGTGTAATTGAGCAGTACGGGCTCATGGGTCGGAAGGGCCTGTTACCGTGCTGAATGTCTAAACTTTTTTTTAAAAAATAAAGTTTATAAATGTCACTCAAAGTCAAACTTCCCACTTCATTTTAAGTTCCATTATGGCCACGAGAACAAATAGGCATTTATAGTATAGTAACTGACCATTGGCTTAATGTTTGTTGTTATATATAGGCTTGAAAATTATGGTTTACAGCAGGCCAAGGAGTGGTTTGTTTGAGGGCTTGCTGCAGGGAACATCAGCAAGGCATTGGGATAAGTGTTCATTTTGCATTCTGCATCACTGCAGAGTTGCAGGTAGCACCCACTGTGGGAGTTGTTGGGAGAGGCTACGGTTGGAGTGAAGGGGGCTCAAGCACATCTGGGGGCTGCAAGGTGAGCTGTTGATTGTCAGGGTGGTCAGGGGGACAGGATTGGTAGGTAGAGGGATTGAACCGGTGCAGATTAGGAGGGAGTGGGATCAATGGCAAGATTAGTAAAGGTGGGATCAGTGGAGGTTTCCATGTGGTCGGCCATAGAGTATTGGCTCAGTAGATAGAAGGGGACCTGGACATAAATCACTGGTTGAGGAAGTGGCGATCAGGTCAGTGGTGAGTGGAGATGGGGCAGGATGTCGAACGTAGAAGGGGTGGATAGAGTCAGTCCCTGGGGATGACAGGTGAGCCTGGTGTATAGAACATAGAAATCTACATTACATTTCAAGTCCTCTGGCCCAAGTGCTGTGCCAACCTAGTAATCTACTCAAATAACTGCGTATAAATGCCCTGCATGTAAAACCTCCATTACATGGAGGGCCTTACACCTCTTTTTGCTGAGCAATTGCACAGCACCGTCCTCTCTTATAGTCTCTTTAAAAATCCTGTTGTACCAGCCTCCACCCCCGTTGCCATTCGCCACCACATACCTCTTATATCCCCTTAGTACTGCTGAAAACTATGCCCCGAGGAAAAAAAGCCTCTGGCCAACCACACAATCAAATACTCTCATCATGTCATATGCCACTCATCCTCCACTATTAAAATATCTACCTAAGGTAGGGTTCCAATGCCAGCTGCTAAAGAAGCTTTAAACTGTGAACCATAGACCATGAATGGGAAAGGGTTCCAGAAGTGATGTGCAGGAGACCTGGACAAAAATCCCAGACCTGCCACAATTTGGAGAAACTCCAGAATTTTCTATAACATTATTACTCTTTAATGAAATTGAACCATATATCACGCACAAATTTGAGGGGAATCATTCATTTGCAGAAAGGGATACCTAAGGCAGATTCACACTGCTTGTGGTTTTAATTTAAGTTATATTGGCAGCTCTCTTCAGGGTTAAATTTGCTGTCACTTTGTGAATTGTACTTCTTGTATCTTTAAAAGCTGCCATAGGAAGGATATCAATAAGGTAGAAAGGGTGCAGAGAAGATTTACTAAAATGTGGCCTGGATTGTAGTATTTAGAATACAAAGGAAGATTGAGTAGACTGGGTCTTTGTTCATTGGAGCGTAGAAGGTTGAGAGGGGATTTGATAGAGGTATTTAAAATTATGAGGGGGATAGATAGAGTAAATGTGCATAGGCTCTTCCCCTTGAGGGAAGGTGAGATTAGGACAGGGGTCATAAGTTAAGGGTTCGGGGGAAAAACTTTCCAAGTAACATAAGAGGAAGCTTCTTCTCTCAGAGAGTGGTGGCTGAGTGGAATGACCTTCCGGAAGAGGTGGTTGCAGCAGGGTCAATTCTGCCATTTAGGAGAAGGTTGGATGAGTACATGAATGTGAGGGAACTGGTGGGTAATGGAGAGGGAGCAGGTAGGGTGGGACTAGTGGAGTTCACTTAAATCGGTGCGGACTAGAGGGATCGTAATGGCCTGTTTCTGTACTGTAATTGTTATATGGTTATATCTGAAGCTAGCAGACTGGTCAGAGGGAGAACCATGGGCAATCCACAATAAAATGGCACAAGCAATCAAAACTAGTAGGAGAGAAGCAACTCCCATATATTCAATGCCTGCACAATGAAGGATACAGGCAAAGGCTTAGTAGAAAAAGGAAAGTCTCATAGACTGATTCATTCAATCTCTAAGGACCTGAAACTGCTATTAAGATACTTAAAGCAGCTCATTACAGCAAATGAAAATCAAAACTGCAGGAAATCGGAAATAAAAGCAGAAAATGCTGGAATTTCTCAGTAAGTCCAGCAGAGTCTGTGGAAAGAGAAACAGAGTTAATGTTTGGGGTTGAAGATTCTGTTTTCTTTTCCTTAGATGAAGAAGATTGTGGGTGAATTTGAGGAACAACACCTCATCTTCAGTCTGGCCACCCTTCAACCGGATGGCATTAACATCGACCTCCAGTTTCCATTAAACTCTCCCCTTCTTCTTCGCCCATCTTGTTTCCACTAGTTTTTTCTCTCTCTCTCACTTCCCTTTTCCCTCTGTCTCCTTTAACAGAGCCAAAATCAATTCTCACCTTTCCTCTTAACGCATCCAATTGGCACCTTTTGTCTGTTGGTCTGGACTTCTCTCCCTCCCATTCTTCCCCCTTTCTCTCCCCAGCCTTTAATTCAGACACTTGTTTATTTTCACTCACACCTTGAGGAAGGGTTCAGTCCCAAAATGTCAGTAAAATATTTTTACTTCCTATAGTTGCTGAGAGACCAGCTGAGTTCCTCCAGCATGTCTGTGTTTTGATCTGTACAAGATTTTCAGATTTCAGATTTATGGTCAGAGTACATACATGACATCACATACATCCCTGAGATTCTTTTTTCCTGTGGGCAAACAAGAATTACCACTTATTGGCATTGCAAAAAAAACTGATTCAACGTACACATGTAAACAAATACAGAAATGTAAACAAACTGACCCTGCAATACAGAGATAGAAAAAACATCAATAAACATGCAAAAGGAAGAGTCCTTAAATAAGTCACAGATTGACAAGGCTTTGCAAGATGATAAACGAGGGACCAACGTTTCAAACGCTGCATCTACACAACAGATACAAAGAAACATCGTCCTTGCCATCACGTATTCTTCCTCAGCAAATTAAATTTTAGGCTCCTATTCTTTGCCACATAATTCCTAGCCATTAAATCATGTTAAACTTCCAAGACCACAAATAGCTTTCCCTGGTGGGAGCTAACACATTATTTGGATAGAGAAATTAATTCCAAAAAAACATGGAAAAATACAAGAGACTGAACCACTGAACATTAACATTCTCACCACAGTAAGAAATAACTGCATTGCTGTATAGTTGGGTTTTGGTCTTTTTAGTTTACCTCTCCCTTAAGTGAGGGATAAAGGAATTTCTCCTCATTTCTTTAATTGCTCTCATTGACATGCGGCCAGTCACCGCCTTGAGCTCTATTCACAAACCAACATTTTAAAAAAAATTTAGACATACAGCCCTAACAGGCTGCATGTTGTTCTGAAGGGAGGGAGGAAACCGGAGCCCCCGGGAGAAACCCACGCGAACACAACGAGAACATACAAACTCCTTGCAGACTGCGTGGGATTTGGACCCTGGTCCTGATTGCAGGCACTGTAACGGCGTTGCGCTAACGGTACCACCCCATTTTGTAACAATAATATCTGAAGCAGGTAGAGCTGGATTATCACAAGAATGTGCTGCTTCGTGTCTTCAAACTTTTTGAGTAGCTTTGATTAATTGCATTAGAAGGAGAATCCTGGAAAAGGTATAACAAGCAACTCAAGCTTCACAGCAATAAAAAAATTCTCCACAGTAGCTGTTGCTCAGAGAGTTACATGAAAAAACATTGCACACCATCGAGGTAGAAAAAGGATTAGTGAAAGAAACAATGAAAAATGTGCTTCTCTAAATAAAGCATGAATAATTACACTGATATTTTTGAAACACTGACAATTTTGGAGTAAGGTTTGAAATGAGATTCATCCATGTCTCTTTAAATTGCTGAAAGTTTCATAGCTGTTTTAGATAGAACCTATTAACATCAAGTGTCTTTAGAGAAAGAGAAAGGTTTTAAATGTGATTGATTCTATGAGCTAGTTTACTACGTATTTCTGGTAAATTATAAACAGGTGAAGAAACACATGAAATGTTTTGTTAAGACATGCAAGCCAACTTTACCCCTGCATGCAGGTCCACAGGGAAAATTATGTTGGAAGCCAAATGCACTGGGCCTACAGGCCCTCAGAGAGCTGTGATTGAACCACAGTGAACACCAGCCAGGCTGCAAACATCTGGCCTGCATTTACTACCTCTGACCTTCACTCAATATGTACACTCTCTTTGGTCATGAGCCCTTTTCTTTTGACTTCAAAGTGAGCTCCTCCCAGGAACAGGCTGTCTCATTCTGCCTTTGAAGTTTGCAGCCTAACCTTTATCTAATTCCCATATCCATCTTTAGATGGAAAAATAGCCGGGAGATATCCTAATGATATCCCAAATTTCCCAAATGGTTTGAAATGCTTTTTTGCAACCTCCTCTGCGATGGCCTGTGGAAGTGGTCTAGTTTGTCATTCAATCAGAAAAACAGATGAATCAAATAAAAGGAATCTGTACATTAATTTGGGGAAAAGCAGTAGATTCTGGTTTAAAATATAATAGACCATTTACAGTAGTTATGCTGGCATGATTAGTTGACTTTGCTATAATTTGTTCTAAAAGCGCAGTATAAATAATAAAGATATGATATGACTACAAGCAGAAGAGACAAAACTCAAGAAAACCATCCGTTCAACATGAAATAGACCACAGCTCAGTCAATAGGAAATTAGTTTAGATATATAACCCGGCCTCAATGCCATAATACCACATTAGTCTCACAATTCATGTCTCACATTTATAAGATAAATGTAACCACAATGGCAACAATGCAAGCAAGTTATCAACAATTTATTCTGCATTATTTTCAAAGAATGGGAAAGAACCCGTGACATCTCTCCCAATGCCAACCAATGGAGTTTCAGTGAATGAAGGGAGTGACTGCAGCACAGAATATAATGCAAATTCCCCTTCCCTCTACGAACTCCATCTGCATTGGCCACTTCATAGGAAAGGCAGCCAACACACTGAAGGCGCATCACACCCCAGACTCACTTTCTTCTCCCTCCTCCCATCGGGGAGAAAGCTCAAGCGTGTGGATGTGCGCATTGATAAGCTTAAATACAGTTTATTCCTTGCATCCATCAGGCTCCTGAATGAACCCCATAACAGTGTTCTCATCCTGCCCTTGCTTGGTGTCAGTGTAATCCTGTAATCTGTAATTGAACTCTTGGCAGATGTCAGAGATAACCTGTTAATCTGCTCGCAGAAGAATCCTTCTCACTGTACTCGTTTTTTTTTTGCGAGAAATTAAACTTAAAAGGCCTCAGTGTTGTTTTGCAATTCGACCAATGTGAGTTAAAATCCAACACTGGTCAAGCTGCAAAGCTGCAGGGCTCCCAAAATTTCAAACCAGGTTTCAAGTCCATCATGAGTTGAAATCCATATGGCAATAGTTTTAGAAACATTAGTTTGCAGAGTCAAATTATTCAAGGCTCCCAGATTTCTAGGCTTTAAACAACATAAAATTGGATGGCACTTTGAGTGAATGAGTCAATTCTACCTGCTCCAGGGCATGAAGACTTGCTCAGATATGTATTGATATCACTAGACTATGGATTTTTGGGCTGCAGATCACAAAAAACAACCTTAAAAATTTCCTATCATTTACCTTTTTGTAGATATAACCTATTTTTGTGATTTCCTGTCATATTTTAAGTCTCCTTCAAACCACAACGGGTCGTTGAAAATTCATTTTTTTGCATTCGCACTTGGACTCCTTCCCCGCTGATCTTGGGGCAGTCAGTGGCAAACATAGTGAAAGGTTTCACCAGGACATTGTGACCCTGGAAAAGCAGTATCAGGGCAACTGGAACCCATCAACGCTGGCCGACTATTGTTGGACGCTGACACAAGGGGCATCAGATGCTGAGCACAAATGGAAATCAGTAGCAAAGCATAATTCGGTCAGTTGAACTCACACAACGTGTCAGCGTCATTATGCCATTAAACAGGCTAAATTCAATAAAAGTTAATTTAATGTTTCTTCAACTTCCTACGTGATGCAGCAAATCTGAAATTATCTTTGTGTTCAGCTTGAAGTTGTCCATCATAATCCCCAATTTTTTTCAGGAAGCAAACCTTTTGACCATTAAATATGTTGTCCGGTGTAAGCAGCATGTAACAGTCACACCACACACGCGTCATGGACAGCGACAAGAGTCCACCAACTGCCCTTGATATTCAATCTCACAAAAAAGGTTTCTGATGTTGTCAAACCACGTACAGCTAAATGATTATACTAATGACTTTTTATTTCATAAATGGTTTTCCGAATATCTGGAAACAGGAACTATTTTTCTTGACTTAATTTCAATGCTGTGGCAGATGGACCAGTCCTTCCTTGGGGAGTTCCTGATGTCATTGCAGTGTTGTTGTTGCACTGTATCTTATCTACCTGTTTGGCTGCACAAGTAAGGTCGTTGGTGGATCTGTATGTTGTCTGGAGTGTATTTGACAATAACCTCACATACTCTTACTCATGGAGTCAAAGTGAAACACAAAAGTCTACAGGTGCTGTGAATGTAGTAAAAGCACAGAAATGCTGGAGGAACTCAGCAGGTCATGCAGCGTCCACAGGAGTTAAAAAATATAACCAACATTTATATATCTTTACCTCCTATGGACGCTGCGTGACCTGTTGAGTTCCCTCGGTAGTTTTGTGTTCCGACTGAAGGAGTCAAAACTAGGATCTGGGGAAGACTGACAAATGGAATCCTTCAAGACTTTGCTCTACGATGATTTTATTCAATCTCTACGGCAAATATCTGTCACCATTTCAAAATATATCGGAGTAAATGAATTGGGTTAATGATGATATTGAAACTGATAATGAAAATGATACAATAGTATTCTTAATTGAATTTAAAAAGACAATAAATACTCATGACCAGTGGTTGTGCAACATCCCATCCTGTTTGAATATAGAAAAGATTTGTTATTCAGTTAATATTTCAGATATAAGATTCCAGAAGTTATGGGGGTCATTTATGACTCACTGTCGTACTTAATAATTTTACTCCCATGTAATTAAACTGTCCGACTCATATCTTTTCCACTCATTTCGTCCCTCATATTAATTTTTAACCTTCGTTTTTCTTTTATTACCTGTCATCTGGCAATGCTGTTCAGTAAGAGGTTTGAATTTTTCTCCTCTACTATTTTATTCTTTCCTTTCTTTTTATTTTTGCATTATGAGAGGTTTTTTTTATAAAAAGAGGTATATACTATTTTGGATACGGTTTACAACTTATGTATGTAAGTGATATGCGGACTGTCTTATTTAGTTTATGCAGCTGCCCATGCGATCTTATTGGATTGTACCCTTTTTGTCTGAGTTCTTTATTAAAATCAATAAAAAGAAAAAGACAATAAATACAAAAGATAGATAATAAGGGTTGTGTGAAGATGGCCAACACCTCACAGGTTCAGTCCAGCATTCGAAAGATAACCTGCAGCTGCTTTTCCCCTCTTTCATCATGCCAGTGTGAAGGTGGAACTGAAAATCTATTGATTGGTCAGAGGTTTTGTGTGCTTCATTTCCGGATCACCTCTCTTTGCAGATATGACAGTAGCATTAAAGAGCCTTCTCGATAAACACATGAATGTGCAGGGATTCCATCTGCCCTTTTGGGAGGGGACTGGAGAAACCCTCTTCCGAGCCCAAGAAGACTGAAGTTAGCAGGTTCTTTTGTGATACCATAAGCAAGAGAAGTGCTCCTCTTGACTCCAAAGCCCAATGCTTTGTGGGAACCCTTCAATACCACAATTGCGTGCCACCAGACCTTGTTGCAAACTGATTTATGGTCTGAGCAGCTCAATATTGCATTAGCTCCAGAGATTCCCACAGCCGATTGACAGCATGGGACTGAGTGTTGTGCCTTAGCATGGACAGGAATTTCTAGTGGAAAGTTGGCAAAGCTCTGCTAGTCCATTAGCTCTGCTAATCAATGTCCAATAATGAAGGGATTGATAACATACCGTGGCCCCTGAACACTATCCCGTAGACTAAATGGTCCACGTTTTCTCTTGGTCAAGGGCGACCTCAGGAGCAACGCTCACTGAGTGTCCTTTAGTTCCTATCGATCCTATATGGCCTGCTGAGTTCTTCTAGCATGTTTGTGTTGCATCAGCATAAGATCTAGTACCTCAACTTCCAAATCTGACCACGTGATATGTAATTGTCTAGATAAAAATAGTCTCTAAGGCAGGAAATTGGAGATAAGCTGTAACCTGGCTCAATACATGTTTGTGATAGAAGTATGTTCCAAGCCACAACTAAATAAAAACATGTCCTCTACTGTGGGTCATGGATGTGGTTAGATATTCAGCAGAAAAGTCAACAAACATTACACAGTAGCTTCAGAAGCAGAGGAGAAGTCCCCAAGACGTATAAAAAAATGTGAGGCAATGGTCAACAATAAAAGTAGTTGCAAGTGAATTAGAAGAGAATAGGTAAGTATTTCATATGGAAAGACCTAATATCAACAAAGTCAAGAATAGTTGTGAAATTCTACTCTTAGAATGTTTCACCAAATCTGTAATGTAACTTTAGATTATAAGTGTAATCTTGTAACCTCAGTTAAAATCAAAGAAACCCAATCATGCCTTCATATTGGAAATAAATTTCACTTTCAGGTAGAAGAATCTGTTACCATAAAACGTTGTTTTAACTTGATTTTAAATGGTAAGTCTCATTATTGCATGTGTACTTTTAAACAACCAATAGATGATTCACTCTTAGCGTAGCCGTGAGCACAACACTGTTACAGCGCCAGCAACTGTGGTTTGAATCTGCACCGTCTGTAAGGAGTTTGTACGTTCTCCCCGTCTCTGCGTGGGTTTCCTGCTGGTGCATCAGTTTTCTCTCACCTTCCTTGTTGTAGATTAATTGGGAGTAATTGGGCGACACAGACTTGTGGGCCAGAAGAGCCTGCTACTGTGCTCTATGTCTAAACTTAGAAGAAAATTTGAAAAATATTTTCAAGAACATTGTGCCAATCTAATCATACAGTCAAGAAAGCTCCACCTATTTCAATAAGAATAATGAACTTACTGACTTACTGTAGTCTTGCAAGCCCTTTAAAAGATTTTACAGAGCTATTAACATGGTGAAAAATGTATTCCACAGCAGATTGCACTTTAAAATCACAAGGAACTGAATACTATTCTGATTTCCCACAAAAAAAAACACCCTTACAAGCGAAACATTGTCCATAACAAAACTTTAATATTATTCAGCAAGTAACTGATTCCTAAAATTAATTAAGTGTCGTGCCACTGTCCAGCATTAGAGCACATCATAAACCTAAAACCAATCCACAAATAATCCATAATGTCACTTGCTATAAAATATATCTTTCACAACAAGGATATTTTTAATTTGATTTTACATCCTTTTAAGTGCCATTAAATGCAATTCAAGTAAGCATGGGTGCCCCCGTGGACGGGCTGGGTGTTCAGAAACTTGCGAGTGGAATTTCTCTCTCTCGTGTTAGACTGCTTGCATGAGCTAGCAACATGATCAGCGGTTAGAGTAGAAGTCCGAAAAATCAAGATGCCAGAAATCCGCATCACTTGTGGAAAACTCTCAAATTTTCAAAGTTCATCGGGCTTTTGTGTGCGTGCGTGCATGCGTCAGCACCACAGATGCACAGCGGAATATTTACTTCTCTTTAAAACTGCTCATTCTGATTAATTAAGCACGCTGTATTTGCTCATGAATAAAAATTTATCTGTTCTTCTTCATTCCTCTTCAAATTTGAATTTTAAAAGTACTGCCCGAGAATCCAGAAAATACGAAAAACCATATTTTCAGACGGAGAATATGTTACCCATCATTAACATTCCTTTCCCTCTTTTCATAAACTTTCCCAGCCTTATCTTTGGCTACATCTGTAACCTTTTCCAAACTCTTAACACTCCATATCTCTGAGCTCCTTCATTTCTGATCTCAAACTTCTCCTTGATTTTCATTTTTACATTATTTATTGTCTGTCATAGTAATTCTTCCTCTGAATTTCCACTCCAAGCTTTTTTGCTCTCTGTACTGTGACAGAATGGAGATATGTGTTTGGGAGATAAATCGGGGCAGGTTTTTTTAAGTGTAGGTCACATACAAACTCTTTAAAACAGATCTTATTTAAAATACTGGAGCTCTGCTCAAGCCAGACAGGCTGGCTCCAGGAGCCTTTGCAAAAGGGACTTCACTAATGGATTGTTGTTTTAAAAGCCAACAGATGAAAGAACTTGGAGGTGTAGGTTTGGAGCCAGAGGCTGTCTGGGAGTGCTGTTTTGCTGTTCTAAGAGGGTCATGTGGTTTTGCAAGCAGAGAGAGTCAAACAGGCTTTTCTCAGATCAGTTCTGCAGTGCCTCAGTCAGCAGCAGCAGCTGGGACTGGAACAGGACAAGCTGGCAAGCTTGTGGAAAACCCCATTTGGAAGATGGGTTGTGAGTGCTTAGTTCAGCCCAGTCAAAGCCCTTGTGGTTCATGCAAGAGGAGAGACTGGCTGTCTAATGTTTCACTTGAAATAAGAGAAACAAAAAGGAACTCTGTGGTGACCTGAAAGAAAGAGGTTATCATCTGGAAAACCCTGAGGGGACAAGTTTTGTCAGCAAGACACTGAAGTGGCTGATTAAAAAAGGAACCAGTTGTGGGTGTCCAGTGTACAATGAATCTCTCTCTGAAAACCGACAAGAACTTTACTGAGCGGTAACCATTTACCTTTCAAGCATCAAAAATTGGTGAACTTTATAAATGTTAAATTCTGTGCACAGTCTAAGAATGGCCTGCAACCAGTGAACTTGGAGGAATGAGGTGAGATTGGACTGTGAATCAAAGAACTTTTCTGAACTTACACTCACATGACACATACCTGCACTTAGAATTAGAAGGAAGCTACGTTAGATTAGTTGAGTCAATAGTGATTCTGTTTTCATGTTTAAAGATAATTTTAAAAACTTTTGTTTAAGTAACCATTTGTCTTGGTGAATATCTACTGCTTCTGGATTTGGGGGTCCTCTGGGCTCGTAACCATACATTTAGGATATTTCTTAAAATCTTCTCTTTTGATCATCTGAGTTTATACATTCTCCTGTAGCTTGCGCTGTTGTGTTTGATTAAAGGTTAAGTTTAAATATTTAAATTTAGACATTGAGCCGGAAACAGGCACTTTAAGCCCATGCCACCCAATTACACCCGACTAACGTAAACTCCAGTACGTTTCGAATGGTGGGAGTAATCCAGGGTGCCCGTAGGAAACACACGCAGACACAGGGAGAACATGCAAAGTCCTTGCGGACAGCGTGGGATTTGAACCCACTGTCAATGGTGCGTGACATCAACCGCTACACAAACCGTTTTGACACAAAATACCTGGGAACCAACGTACAGACACTCTGAAATTCTCACTTGGTTCACCCCAACATGTACATAGGATACACCAACTACAATAGTAAAAAATTATATGACAACAAATGGAAGCTGGAAAATAGATTTTTAAAAAATCACTGTTGAAGGTTGTGTTAGAATTTGAAAATAAAGGGATGTTTCAGTAGTACAGACAGACCTTTTAGTTGTCCCAAACTAGTTTATCGTTAAGATCAGAGCAGTATGGGAAGGATGAAGAGCCTTAGAGCTATTGGATAAAAACTCTTCTTCAACCTAGAGGTGCTAATCTTCAGGCTTCTGCACTTTCTGTCTGAAGGTAGCCGCAAGAAGAGATTGTGACCGGGGTGACGGGGGTTCCTGACGTCCTTGGCAGCCTCCACATACATGCCTTTAATGGTCAGTGCTTCCAATAAACCTGGCTATTGCTATCACTGATAAAGCCCGGGGAACCTGCCGTGAGGAACACCCGCAACAGTGTCAGGGGCTGGGATGGCAGACCTTCTATCAAACCACAACCAATGCTCTTTTATGCAAGAGTCAATCCAAATCCTGGCATGTTTTCCCACAACTTACGTTCACCAAAATTTCTTGATGAAACAACTCAGTCAAATGTCATTTTGAAGTCAAAGGGCAGACACCCTCATCTCACAGGAAGAATTCGGCAGCTATGACAAGATCCAGAACACAAGTCAAACCCAAGGTGAGCATCAGTGCGCAGGTCATTGACAAGTGGGGGTCAATCAATCGTGAGAGAATGCTGCCGACTGGCGCATTCCAGGCTGCAGGAGTATGCGCTGAAGGACGCACTTACGTTTGACATAGCCAACGCAAGAGCTCCATGGGGTGGCCAACCTTTTAAATTTAGATTTTCAATTTAGACCTACAGCATGGTAACAGGCCATTTCAGCCCATGAGTCCATGCCACCCAATGAACCTATAATTCTGGTACATACTATTGGGCCAAAATGGCCTGTTTCCGTGCCGTAAATTAAGAGGTTGGCCGACCCTGGTCCAGGGTCTTCTCCGCTTGCAGGAATTGAGGCGCTGAAGCTGGTGAGCAAGATCCTGAAACCACAGAGCAGGAGTAACCAAGGGACTACATAGTGGCAATGATGCTATAACCATATAACCACTTACAGCACAGAACAGGCCAGTTCGGCCCTACTAGTCCATGCCGTAACAAATCCCCACCCTCCTGGTCCCACTGACCAGCACCCGGTCCATACACCTCCAGTCCTCTCCTCTCCATGTAACGATCCAGTCTTTCCTTAAATGTAACCCATGATCCCGCCTCGACCACGTCTGCCGGAAGCTCATTCCACATCCCCACCACCCTCTGCGTAAAGAAATTTCCCCTCATGTTCCCCTTATAATTTTCCCCCTTCAATCTTAAACCATGTCCTCTAGTTTGAATCCCCCCCTTTCTTAATTGAAAAAGCCTATCCACATTTACTCTGTCTGTCCCCTTTAAAATCTTAAACACCTCGATCAAGTCCCCCCTCAATCTTCTACGCTCCAGAGAAAAAAGCCCCAGTCTGCACAACCTTTCCCTGGAACTCAAACCTTGCTATGAGGTAAAATAAAAGATTAACTCTGCCATGTACAGTATCAAAATGCATATACGAATATAACGCTAAGAATGTTAAAAGACCTTGCATGGTTTTCCTTGGTGCATTATTACTTATTGTGAATAAGGTTTATTTTTGAAACATAAAATAGTGATACAATAGTACTGGCAACAATGCTTTTCATCTCTCGCTGATTATTGAGGGTAGCCATACTGAAATGCTGATAACTTCGCTCGGACCAGTTGTCAGCTCAATGGCCATTGTTTTCCTCAGGGCTATGGATTTCTTCCTCATGCCTTTGAAAACCCTTAGCAAGAAATGGACTGAGTCACCAGCAGAACATCAGGAGTGAAACAACAGCGCAATTTAAGTCCACAATCAGCTCCTTAGTTTTGCTAACATTGAATGCAAGGTTGTGGTTGTGACACCACTCAACTAACTAATCGATCTCCCTCCTGTTCGCTTCCTCATTGTCATTTGTGATTTTGCTGACGACCGTGGTGTCATTGACAAATTGGTAGATGGCATTTAAATTGTGCCTGGCCACACAGTCATGGGTATAGAGCAAATAGAGCACTGGGTGTGACTGTGTTGATTTCAGTGAGGAGGATATGTAAGCTTCAAGCCTACAAAGAACATTATTCAGACTTGGCTGATGTTGATCCTCCAGTGGAAATATGCTGGGGGAACCTGCATGTGGGCAAAAGCATTCTCCAACATCTGCCTGACATGAGAGCAGAGCCAGAACGAGGTCCGCTCAGCTGAATCATCCTCCTGATTGGTCAATCCACTAACTCATATGCTCTTAAAAACTTTTTAAAAGTTTTGGAAAAATTCATTGTATTTAAAATACTATCAAAAAATATTCAAATGATCAATTAAAATGTATATTAATCATAAAAATTAAAACATTCAGAAATATTTCAGGAGGACCAGGGACGACCACTACACATAAACAACTCTAATAGAGAGAGTGGAGAGCACCAAGTTCTTTGGAGTTCACTTAACTAGTGGCCTATAATAGACACACAACATCTCCTCACTTGTCAGGAAGGAGCAACAGCAACTGAACTTCCTGATTAGACCGAAGCGGGCAAGGCTACCGGCCACCATTATGTCATCCTTCTATAGGAGCTCTATCCAAAGAAGATCACTGAAGTCTCCCCCCACACCCCCCCCCCACCCACATTAACGTGATCTACTGGGATCGTGCCTGAAGAGGGCATGCAAAATCATTAGGGACCCATTCCACCCTGCACACAGCATCTTTCAGCTTGCTCCCGTCGGAGAAAAATTAAAGGACCACCAGGCTGAGGAACATCTTCTTCCCACAAGCAGTAAGAATGCTGAATGAACAAAGGAACTGCTCATACTAACCATTGAAAGCAAAATCTATTTATTTATTTTAATGCCTATGCATTATTTGTCTGTATGCGTATTATGTCTGGTTGTGTGTCTGCGTGTTTTGCACAGAGGACTGGAAAACGCTGTTTTGTCGGGTTGTACTTGTACAATCAAATGTCAATAAACTTGACTTGGTTTAACTTAATAAACTCAAATAAGTTTAAAAATATTACGTGACTCTATTGAAATGCCTGAGGAGGGATCCCTGCACCAGACGGTTATTCATATGGCTTCACCACCCTCAGCTTCAATTTGTCTCAACTTCAGGTTTCCACAAGGCGCCCCGAAGTCAGAAAAACAACAGACGATAACTTCTGGATCTCAGCGTTGGCTTGGAAATCCAGCAGCTGACATTCCTCTTGAAAATCCAGGCTGATTATTTTATTTTACAAGCTCTGGATTCATATCCCTTAGAAGGTTACACTTTGAAAAGTGTCTTTTTGGCAGACATACAGCATCGATATATTTTTTACAAACTACTGCTTTGTATTGATTGATTGAGTGGCAACATTAAATCCTATAAGCTGGGATTATTAAAAATATATCTTAATGAACACTGTAATGTGAACATCTATTGAAATTCATTTCTGAAAGTTGGAAATTGATTTCTATGGGAGAGGAGCTTTCAGTGATAAAGCTGGAAGATCTTGCATGTAGCAACACTGAACATAATAGAATCAGTCTTCTTAAACTTCAACAGTTGGAACCATAGACAGGGTTTTATTATAAAATTGCCTCTAGGATAGTTTTATCAAAAAACATTACACAGTTATCTTTTAGTTAGCTGGTTTTCTTGGAAGTTTAAACTAGTGCACTTGATAATGAAAGGAAGCAGTTTTATAATCATTCATTGCATTTATTTGTGTAGTTACATCAAAGCAATTGCGCACAAAAATTGCAATCTCCATCTCAACAACAGCTGTTTTGCAGAGATTCAGGATTAAAAAGGTAACTTAGGCCTGGATGTTGCTGAACTAATTTTCATTCAGGAAATTGTTAAACGCGATCAGAAAATCCGCCTCAAAACAATAGTAAGCGACTGGCTCAATAAAGTTAACCCTAATGTATACATGAGGCCATGAATGCGATTTCATGTGATTATGAACTTTGGCCGAGAAGGAGAAAGAAAAGAGAATGAAAAGGTCAGTCAAATTATATTTGTGACTTCAGAAAGAATTCTAAGACGGCTAAGATTACATGAAAGGGGTGTTCCTGGATTCCATGGTAAACTTCATTAGAGCATGCTGTCCCCATTAAGAAATGTTAAAACCATTTGACTAAGAATTTGTCTTTCTCAATAGCATTCACCATAATGACTTAATAGTTATCTTTTATCTTTAACAGAGCAAATTGAACACATTCTTCACAGAAACTGAAGTATTCTCATGGTCAACAATCATAGACATGCCTCAACGAGCTTGGTTCAATGCGGAAAAGAATCTCATAACATCACAGCTACTTTTACTGGTTCTAACCACAATTCAGATTCACATTCGGTATTGGTGAGGTATCAACTCGCACTTCTCTGCAGTACTAAGTGAACAACATAACCTCAACTATACACTACAATTCCCTGACCTTTGGCTGCAATATATCTGACCTGGATTTTGGGGGAAAATCTCATTACAGTTTGTGACTTTGGGATGTTCTTGTGGACATAGAATTCACAAGTTGAAGTCAGCAGGTTGTACTGTATTTCAAGTTGGTTTTATAACATAGACCTAATGTGGGTTCCAGAAAGGGAGCACAAATTGCCACAATTCCCTGCCACTAGTTGTGGGATATTGTGGTGGGGAATCTTGATCTCGACGGTCACTTCATTGATTTCAGAGGTATGTTATGGTTGCAAAGACCTAGGATTAGTATTTTTTTTTTAATTTTAAACTTTATTTAAATTATTTTGAGCCTTTTAATTTTTAAAAAACACTTTGCTTTAATAGCACAAATAGTTTTAATCCATTTTTGAATGTTTCTGACATTCAGGAACATTCAAAGTTCTTGACAGGTTTGACAGCTGGCTAAGTTGGGGGCTGAGTTTCATCCAGCTGTCAAAGTACAGTTCAGCTGTTTTGTTATCAGAGTTTTTTTTTTAACCCCTTCATGTGGACATGTATTCATTGGATAAGGCACAGTGGAGCATTTGGTACAACTACGAACTCACAGCTCCACCGACCTTGTTTGTGTATAAAGTTTGTACATTCTCCTTGTGACCACATTAGTCTCCTCCCAGTTTTCCCCAAATCCAAAATTTTCCTTCCTCTCACTTTAAACCTATTCCCCCTCGAGGTATGGAAATGCCTATTCATCTGATATTAGGAAACGTGTTTATTTACACAGATTGGTTGCTTAGAGAATTTAAGTTAAAACAAAGCCCTGATCTTAGCATAAGTGAAAATAGAATTTCATACATTGGCTCTTTGCCTTAACTGGGATTTTCTGCCTCTCCTTAGTAACGGGAAATCCAAACAAGGTATGTTTGATGTCATCATTCATTGGCAATGGAATACAGTTTAGCAACAGTGTGCTGTTGATTCACCTTACACCTTTAGATCCACTATTTGCTGGAAGTCATTAATCACCTCTGTGTGGTGAATTCTCAGTTTTTGCTTCAACTGTGCATGCTCAAGGTCACACAAAGGTGCAAGTTTTGGATAATGGCCTCTTCATTTCCAATGAATCAACAGAAACAATGTGGCCGCGTGTGCAAAGTGGACTGAGAAACCTGCCATTGAGACAAGAATGAAACGGAAGAAAGTTGCATACTGCCAAAGAGGACGCCCATGGCATCAGAGCAACGATTATACATCATCGCCTCCAACCACATTACAGTTGCGTTATCTTTAACCAGAACCAGCTCATCCGAATCAATCCTTAAAATTGAATATCGAAATTGCTGGAGATTTATTCACGGGCTAGACAACCACCAAAATCAAAATTATATGGAGGCTTCTGCCTTACGTTTTGCTCCAGTTCATTTCAAGTAAATGTTGGCCCAAATCTCCTTTGTACTTCATCATATATATTAATGATCTGGGAGAGAATTCAAGGTACCTTTAATAAAGCAGGTGCTTCAGTCTGCCGTAAGCAGTCACCGCAGCCATCCCGCAGCCACACAGACTCCAGTCCAAACTATCAGCAGTCCAAGCTCCAGATCCAGTGCCTTCAGTACCCTCTCACGTCCCGGTTCTGATACCTGGCACACTTTCAGCCAGTTTCCAGCAGTCCGCAGCCTGTCTGGGTTCATCAACTCAAGTTGCCCACAGCCCATCATCTGTGTGTGTTCTTCAGCCGCAGAGCTCCTCACTAGTCTGCCACCGTGGACACCTTCCCATAGGATTGTCTCCACTTTCTCAAAATATTCCTGCTGCACCTACTCTGTCCCATGCATTCGGCATTTGTAATGCCTCTATGAGAGATTGGATAGGCTGGGACTTTCTTTCCTGAAACAACAGGTGAGGTATGACCTTCTGAAGGTCTATAAAATTGTGAGGGGTAGAGGGAGAGGTAGGCAGATAGGGGTTCTAAAACTATAGGGCATAGTTTTAAGATGAGAGGGGAAGAGTTACGGGGAAGCTTGAAGGATAAGCTTCTCACACAGAGGGTGGCAGAGATGTGGAGCAAGCTGCCATGGGAGGTGGCAGAGGTGGGTACAATTACAACCTGTATCTAAAGATATTTGAACAAGTACATGGATAGGAAAGGTTTAGAGCAGTGGTTTTCAACCTTTTTATTTCCTCTCACATACCACCTTAAGCATTCCCTATGCCATAGGAGCTCTGTGATTAGTGAGGGATTGCTTAAGGTGGTATGTGAGTGGAAAACCACTGTTTTAATCGTACCTCATTGACTCGTTACGTGCACGGTTTCGTAACTCCAAAGGAAATGGGCCAATGACAATTTTTCTCAAGCAAAATATTTCAGTCACAATTGGGTCGAGAGCAGCGGTTCTCAACCTTCCCTTCCTACTCACAGCGCACCTGTGGCATAGGGATTACTTAAAATGGTATGTGAACGGAAAGAAAAAGTTTGAAAACCACTGGTTTAGAGGGATATGGGCCAAATGAAGGCAAATGGGATTAGTGTAGATAATTAACGTAGATAAATAGCATCTTGGTTAGTATGGATGAGTTAAAGGGCCTTTTCAATGCTGTATAACTCATTGAATCTATGAAACCTGTGCGGCCCACACAAATGAAATAGGAGGATTAGAACCTGTAAGGTTAGTCCTACAAAAGAGATGTGGATGTTGCTCTCCAATCGGTTTGTGAATAACTGTCACTTTGCAAACTATGATTACGTGGCTTGGAGTTGTGCAATAGTGTGAGGAAGAACTTAATGTTGGGAGTGACTTAAATGACAGAGACTTACAGGTGGGTGAGCAAACGGTGTGTGTTGAACAGAACAGTGCCTGAGGATACTAGCACAGTTTCCAGATTAAAGTACAGTATTTGCATTCACTACCTTGATCATCCCTACTGGCATTGGATCCAGGTTCTTTATATTAATATGAAGCTCTGCAGCTATCTGTTCCAATTGCTTTTTCATTCTGCATATAGGGCTCAGATTTAGGGTTAGGGCCATTTGCCTTCCAGACGATCCAAGAGATCTACCTCTTTTCTATGCCCTTGACCAAATCTGCAGTGTGGCATCCTCTCCATGGGTCAGCCATTCCCTCAGAGTCAGTTGCAGAATGATACCCAGAGTCTATTCTAGCCTCAGTATGTTACCTTTTCAAGAACAAGTACACAGTAATGATGGTTGGGATTGCTTCCTTTGGGACAGAGATTGAAGGGGACTTAAACAGGGTGCATAAAACTTTGTGAGACCAAGATATTCTCTATAAGAAGAATCCATTTTCATTTAACTGAAATTAAAATTTTAAAACTGCCAATAATGACAATCTGAAGTAATAAGAGAAATTGTTTGAAGCACTCAGTAGATGGGGTAGCATCTGTGGATAAAGAAACGGTTAATGTTTTTGGTCCTAGACCCTCTGTTAGAACTTCTCCATGGATATGGAGTGAGGACAAGAAAATGGGGTTCAACTGCATAGGACATTTTCTGTCACTAATGGACCAAGATATACTTGATGTCCATGGCTCAATGAGATCGTTCCTGCTGGCACACATCTGTTCACTATTATTTCAATTTTTTCCATTCCTGGGAAAACATGGGTTAATTTGTGTCCTCTTAAAGGAATTAACCCATTTAACACTAGCTGAGTTTCACAAGTTCCATTCCTTTTACAGCAAATAAAGATCTCTCTTTCTAATCATTCTCCCAAATGTGATCATTGCTGTTTGTCACCAACAATACCTTATTAGAAGATTTCAATATCGCTGACAACATTCAGTTGGTCATAAGTGAACATCCAGCACTTTTTTTTTACCTGTACAAATCCAACAAAGTCTGTTTCACATAAATGAGCATAAAAATGCCATGAACTGCGACTTCAATGGATCGAAATTATTGGTTTCCATTACAAATGTTACTCTGGTCTATAGACGTATTGTTGAAGCTAACAACTTGCAGTATGATTCACATCCCCACTGTCTTGATGACTGTTTGGGTCAACTTGTGATATAAGCACGCAAAGAAAAAACCACTCTGTCACAGACAGTAGTCAACTGCTTTCGCAAGGAAATACCTCATTTTTCACACTTAATCTAAGCATGGTACAAAACTACACTTGACTGCTTTTACTTATCACATCCATGTGAGTTCCTGCAAACTCTGTGCTGACACCAACTGTCTGGAGTCAAAGGTTAAGTATGAAATCATCTACTGGAGCCAGAATCTATGACAACAGATGGTTCACAAAACCTCTGGCATACAAAGCACTGTAGTGTGTCCTACAGATTTAGACAGGCTGAAATATGAGGGTCTTATGATCTTTTTCTGCCAAAACATAAGTGACATTTAACAACATGAGGGGTGATATTAAATATTCTCACAACTAAACTATCGAGAATGATGCAATGGATCGATTTAGTAATGGAAAGGTCTAAATAAAAGCTTGGTCTGGAAGTAAGCTTTTGGTATTATTTACTGGGAAAACTAATAGAACCAAAAAATATTAAGTCTTCAAAATGCATTTGGATGCTGGTCTGGTAAATTGGCTTATTACTGGGAACTGTTCAAATGACTTTGCTCATTGGTGGCTTTGCTGAGATCAACGCAGGAGACACAAACAGAGAGCTTTCTGAAGTTTTGCACCCCATGCCCTGTTGATTGAAGGCGACTTAAACAGGGTGTGTAAAACTTTGTGAGACCAAGATATAAGAAGAATCCATATTCATTAACTGAAATTAAAAATTTTAAATGCCATTAATGGCAATCTAAAATAATAGGAGAAATTGTTGGAAACACTCAGCAGATGGGGCAGCATCTGTGGAAAAAGAAATGATTAATGTTTTTGATCCCAGACCCTCTGTCAGACCTTTTGAATGAATTGGGAACTTAGTCAGAGTTTATTATGAGGGGACATTTTCTCTCTTTTGGAAAAGGAAGAGCAAAGTTGAATTTCTCCTTCTCGGAGCAGTACGAGTGTTCATCTTTTATCCACATGAACCATGGGCGTCAACAACGAAGCCCTAATAATGATGAGGCATTTCCAAATTGGACAAATGTACTGCATAGTTTTCACGGTAAACAAATCCACAAGCAAAAGCTACGGAAAAATGAGAATGGAACATGATGCTACAGCATCTGGCCAGTACGTGTAGAAATGCCTTGACTATGTGATCTTAAAATATCTCTATAATGTCACTACAGAAGACAGCCTTAGTAAGTTATCTGCTGTAACATCCAATTATCTGTCCAACACAAGGACATTATTATTGGTACAGGTTGTATCTCTTTAATCCGGCGATGTTGGGACCTGGCCGTTTGCCAGACCACAGAAAATGCTGGAAAACAGACATTGACCCTATGTCATCAAAGGTACAACAAAGGTTAAAACAAGAAATAATACTGTGGGGTGGCACAGTTAATGTAGAAGTTAGCACAACTTTACAGCTCCAGCGATCGGGACCAGGGTTTGAGTCCCGTGCTGTCTGTAAGGAGTTTGTACTTACAGTGGCAGATTCAAATGTGCCAGACTATGGGAGTTGCCGGACCCCAAAACGCTCGTTAAGAGAAGTATAACCTATACTTCACTAGAGACCGTCAACTAGAAACTGGTTTTCCAGTTCCAAACCCTATTCATCTTTATTTTAGAGCAAGTTGAGTCTGAGTTTCCTTATTTAAACAGATGGTATAGATATTCCAGTTGGATGGTCTTGAAAATCTGGCCACATATATACCACATCCCTTGTTCAGTTCAATTAACTTAAATTAAACTGAATATTGACAAGCAGTAAACTGCCAACCTTTGGACTTCCACTGATAATGAACATGAAAGGTTAAACAGGTTAGGACTTTATTCTCTGGAGCATAGAAGAATGAGGGGAGATTTAATATAGAGATAAAGAAAATTATGAGGGGTATAGACAGAGTAAATCCAAGTAGGCCCTTTCCACTGAGATTAGTTGAGATACAAACCAGAGGACGTGCGTTAAGGGTGAAAGGGGAAAGGTTTAGGGGGAACATTAGGGGAACTTCTTCCCATAGTGGTGGGGGTGTGGAACAAGCTGCCAGCTGAAGTGGTGACTGCAGGCTCAATTTTAACATTTAAGAAAAATTTGGACAGGTGAGCGGATGGGAAGGTGTGGAGAGCTAAGGACTGGGTGCAGATCACTGGGAGTGGGCAGAATAATAGTTTGGCACAGACTAAAAGGGCTGAAGAGCCTGTTTTCTTCTCTGCATTGTTCTATTTATTGGATGTCCAAGAATTTAAATGAGAAATTGCAACTTAATTTTGATCTGAAGATGGAGCAGAATAAGTAGAAGGAAGTAAAATGAAATCTTTTCATGAAACCTGTCAAATGGCCCTTGGAGATAATCAATTTTTTTTAAATGTTAAATTTAAATTTACCAAAAATTAAAGACGTTTATTAACAAATGACTCCTGAAGGAAGTCAGTAAATCGGCTGCCTGATATCACTCTGTTGAAGATTAATTTTTTACTTGAATGTGTTGCTTTCAACAATGATCAAGCTGGCAATTCGGACAAAGAATGATGAGATAAGGGAATGAATGAATGGATGGATAGTGAATAGGGAGCGATCAAATTCAGATTGGCAGGAAAGATAGGTTTCACGGCCATGTGCTGCATGGGCCAATAATCCTCTCTCGGCAACCCTGAGATTTCTTTTCAAATGAATTTTATGTTACGTAAAAGCAAATTGGTGGACTCTACATGCACGTTAAATTTTATATTGACTGGTAAGTTCCATTCTTGATTCGATATATAGATTTTCACTAGAAAGTTAACTCAGGTAAAGTAATTTGCCAATGCTTTCTGTGTATGTCATTTGAAATAGGCACCAATAGACTGAAACAGATGTGAAGTGATACCTTACAAAAACTAATCCGCTTTAACACAGTGTTGCTCACCAATTCATGTAAGATATGGCATTGTATGAGAAATGTGGCTTGATTTTATCCAGAGGTGTAGAGGAATAAGTTTCTTGTTCACAGGTATGTTCAAGGTATAAGCAATTCCCAGGCACATAGTTTGAAGATCATTACCCACACAGAAAATACAAACATATTTGTTAAAATGACAATTCTCAAGCAGATCGCCACTGGAAAGAGTTGGGTGGATTAGGGTCAGCTAAAGATGTAAATGGCAGCAGAGATTCAGAATGGGGCATCCCCTCGCAACTGCCCAACAGGATGTTGTGTCAATGGAGGTGAATTCTCAAAGAGAGATCAGATTGGTTAGAACTGCCCCAAAAGTCAAACGTACAGAATTTTGGGTCCATCAGAATATCAGGCAATAGCTGTCATTATTTCTGAAGGAGAATATTTGTTCAGGAAAATGTATTATTTTATGACAAATTCAAGCATATTTTCTTCTTTTGGTAGGTCTTCCTTTCCCAGGCAATATCTATGCTATTTCAGTGGCACAGTTGAATTAGTAACATCGAGTGTTCTAGTCACCTTTGTCTATGCTTTTGTCAAAAGGGATACCATGCATTGTATGGATGAGGAAGTGCCGATCATGTTTTCTAATCAATTTCAATCAAATCAATTAGGCAGCCAATAAAAGAACATTTATGACATCAGTAAAATTTCGCCCACCACATCCAGGTGGAATAAACAAAATCAACTCCAGCTCAAACTTCTAAAATGTTTGCTGAAGCAGGGATTTTGCTGTTTTACACTGGGCAATCAATGCAGAAAATGTCGTAGGCAGTAATTCTATCAGAAAATGTGAGTTAAGCAGACTTATTAGGATTTGGCTGCAACAGCTGGCAGAACTGACTTCTTGAGAGCGATAAAGAATCAAACAAAAATAAATAAAAATAGCTGAGATCCTGTTCTTAAATGAAAAGCAAATGTCACTGGTTGTGGAGTTGTTGAAACCATTTGCCTCATATTATCAACTTCAGAGCATTGCAATTGTTCTTGACGTTGTTATCAACAAGTAAGTCAAAAAGATCACTTGCGGAAGAGTCGGGAAATCTTGTCCAGTGTATGAGATAATATCCTTAACCTCTGACATTTAAGTTATTGTTCTTCAAAGTGGCAGCACTGGCACCCTGTCATCTTAAATACAGCTGCAGTGAGTGCCAGGAATTGAGTGTGATTCACACACACGTGGACACGTGGATGCACACGTGCACACACTCACACACACTCACACACACACACAAAATTTTGGATTGTCATCTCAAATATATTTTATTCTTGCTCTCTGCTTATTATGTTCAATCCTCAGTATATATTAATATAACATCCAATCCCAGCAAAAATGAACCTCTCAATTGGTAGCATATTGAATCCCTTTTGTAAATTCATTGGCCCACTTTTATCAACCAGCTCATCAGAATTTGTAACTTTATTGCCATTTTACTGGTTTTATTTGAAATTTTGTGATGAGACTTCCTCTAAATAGCCTTTCCACATACATTAACTTGGCCTTACTTGAAATAAAATGTTCTTTGATATTTTAAAACCAATAATTTCCTTCTGAGATCTGTGAAATGCATTGCTCGGTGGAAAATCTGAAATGAAAACGTGGATTATTCTTGAAAATGAGAAGTTTGGATCTGCTTTAATCTGCAATAGAGACTGTGGTCTATTAGATTGGAATTTTAGGTTGAGATTTTTCAACTTTCAATATTTGTATTTCTGAGTTTCTGAAGATCAACACTAAGACATTTCCTTTCTGCGTATCCGTATAGACATAACCTGGTGTCAATCTTTCATGACATTCAATACTAATATTAACAGAAGATGTAAACTTTTCTGCAATCTGTATATCTTGGCATTAAAAGAGCATTCTTAAAGTGATTTCAGTGTGTTAATTTCTGTCTCTGAAATCCTGCCAGTCTTTCTCCAATTTCAGATCCTTCACTGCTAAGAATTTTACCTGTGCTTTGAACACCTATAGGTTTTCATATCCATTGGCTTGTCTCACGTCAACCTTCATAAAATGATTCAAAGCTCAGTATTTGTTTCTGCTCTGGCATCAAATTCCACCTGTCCATTGCCCCTATCCTGTACTAAATGGTATCCGGTATCCAAGACGTTACATTTTAAATAATCATCTCCAAATGAGTTAACCAGGCTCTCTGGCCTGATAAGCGACCGGCCATCAGATCCTTCTAAGTGTCCACCATGACTATGCATCTATCATTATTCTTGTTTTTGTATCACAATTACTAAACATTGTCGAGACCTCAAAAATTAATTGCATTAATAAAAACTGACATGAATAGCAATGCATAAAGCTCCCACAACAGTTTGACCTGAAATTCGTGCATCCACTTCTTATCATGTCATGGAACATTACAGCACAGGACAGGCCCTTCAGCCTATGATGTTGTGCTGACCTATGGTAACCCACTCAACCTTCCCTATCTCACATTCATAACCTTCTATTTTTCTTGCATCCACATGTCTAAGAGTCTTAAAAGTCCGATCTTACCAGCCTCCACCACTAGCCTTGGCAATGTATTCCAGGTACCCACTATTCACTGTGTAAAAAAAATTAGCCCTGACATCTCCCCTAAACTTTCTACTCCTCACTTTGTACAGATGTTTTCTGGTGTTTTCTAGTCTTGCCCGGGGAAAAAGGTGCTGGTTGTAAATGGCTCTCATAATCTTGTGGACCTGTATTAAGTCATCTCTCATCCTTCTTTGCTCCAAAGAGAAAGGCCCTAGCTCTGCAAACCTTGCCTCATAAGACACGTTCTCCAATCCAGGTAAGATCCTGATAAATCTTCTCTGCATTCTTCATGTCTTCTGCATCTTTCAGTAACTCTGAGGATGAAATGATGTTCACCAGTACTGGAATCATCATTCAATGTTTTACTGAAGAAGGACACTCGACTAGTCAAGGGAAGTTTGGATGTGGGATATTGATGTGAAGATTTACTGAGTTCCAATGCCCTGTAGGGTTGCCATAGAGAAAGCACACCTGGAAGGGAGTAAACACTGTTGGTGATCACACCTGGAAGGGTGTAAACACTATTGGCGATCACACCTGCTCAATCCACTTTCATCTATTGTGAGATACAGAAAAACTCCTGGTATCTGGAATTCAAGCAACCGGCAGCCTCAAGAAATCAGTGGGGAAAAAAAAAGCAAGGAAAATAAATAAAATAATAAGTTTTAAAAAATGTGTATGTTTAAAATTGTAAAAGTAAATGTTCTCTGAAGTAACACATAAACCTTTGGTGAAGATGGGAGCAAATATTCAGCCAGTGGAGGGCTTTGGTCGTGCTTTGTTCATGGCAGCTGTTTGAATAAAGTTGTGTGAAACTGTAATGGCATCGCCCAGGATTAAGGGCTGGTTGATGCTGTTCGCCGTGTCTCCTTTTACCTGCTTTGTAAGAGTTGCCCCGATCAGAGGCTTTATCTGTAAACTTGGGGTTTGGGAGGGGGGAGTTAGTTTTCTATAATGTTATTGTTCATCTTTCGGGTGGCTCTGTGGAGGGGGAGGAACGTCCAGGAGCAGCAACAGTTAAATGTTTTCAAAGAAAATAAAGTAAAATGCAATAAGGTTTATATAGATTCAGATTTCAGATTTATTGTCAGAGCACATACATGATATCACATACAACCCTGAGATTCTTTTTCCTGAGGGCGCTGCAGAATTACTACTAATTGGTAGTGCAAAAAAACCCTGTATACAGCGTCTAGACGTAAACAAATAAAGAAACTGTAAACAGATAACGAATGTACACAAACTGACAGTGCAATACAGATTCATAAAAATATTTTCATGCATGTGAAGTTTGTTTCGTGTAAGTACAGTATAGGTTTTTTTAATCTTTTAACCTGCTTATTCTTAATGCAGGTGTGTTAGTCACTAATATAAAACAGTGGTTCCCAAACTTTTTCGGACTGCTGCCCCCTTGGTCTCCAGGCCACATCTCGAGTGTCCCTCCAATACAATGGCACTGGGGGAAGAGGGTTAGTGACGGCGCCAAGTGGGTGTAGTGGCAGTGCTGAGCGGGATGGGAGGGCTAGTGGCAGTGCTGAGCAGGGTGGGGGGGATTAGTGGTGGCGATGAGAAGGGGGTTGGTGGCAGCGCTGAGAGGGGGGTTGGTGGCGGTGCTGAGGGGGAGGTGGTGGGCGGCATTGAGAAGGGGTGTTGGCGGCATTGGTGGCGGCGCCGAGAGGGGGGTGGTGGCGGCGCTGAGAGGGGGGTGGTGGTGGCTCTGAGAAGGGTTGGTGGCAGCGCTGAGAGGGGGGCGGTGGCGGTGCTGAGAGGGGGAGGTGGAGGGCGGCACTGAGAGGGCGGGAGTGACAACAACACAACATGTCGGCCACCGAGATCAGCTCTCGCGAGAATGCCTTGACATTGTTTATTTTGCTCACTACTGCCACTCTGGCCAGAAAATTACTGCACTGGCTTCTTCATTAAACTTTGCAGCAAAGTGAATGACAAGACGGAAGGTTCGGAACGCACCCTTTTCCCTCATCGTCCCCTTGGATCTTTCCACCGCCCAATTTGGGAATCATCATACTAAAATAACAAATAAGACACTTAAAATTGAAAATGAATTATGTTGATTCTTTACAATATATTCTTGTTCCGTGCTCTCAATTTGGAATCATAAAGGAAACCTCCTGGTGTTTGACTCTGCTATTTTCTATCCCCAGACATGGCATTCCCATTGAGTATTTCAATTTTCAATCATGGGTCTTTTGTTGCATCGAGTGTTATTTTACTTTCATTTTATAATTATGGGTCAGTTTCCTTTTAAACAGTTGACAGACAACTTATTGCATTTATCTGCTGTAATCGATATATCTGTTGATTGGTGTTGATAAATTACCCTCCATAAATCTCCACAACCTGTCTCTTTTCTTTCTGTACCTCTCTGGCAATGAGTGTTGGATTTGATATTCTCAGTAATTAAATTTAAATGTTGAAATACCCAATGAATACAGAATGGAATCTGCAGAGGCTGAATACATCCAGAGCAAGGCAATCCACATATCCGTGGCTTCACAACTTTTAAAATATTCATCCACATTTCTGCTGATGTGAAATCAATGCAGCTCCGGCAGTCAACAGGAGGGGAAAGTAACAGTTTGCCAGAGTTTCATCAGCCTGAAACTCCCACCGCCTACAAAGACAAGAGATGTAGCTTCCTCTCTCACACATCATTCTGACAGAGATATGATACCGAGTCTTCAATGCTATTGAGTGAGTATCCTGGATGACCCTAGCTAAGCATGGTGCTAGATCGTGTCCCACAGGAATAGAAGTGCAGTGCCTTCAGCACCAATAAAAATAGGAATAATTAATACACATAGCTCCTGTTTTAGATATAGTAGGTTATGGCAGGTTTCTATTATCAAGTATACTCACCACCCAGTCCATGCCCTCTTCTCGCTGCTATCATCTGATACGAGGTACAGGAGCCTGAAGACAAACGCCAAACAGTACAAAAACAGTCGCTGCCCCCTCTGCCACCAGATTTCTGAATGGGCAATTAACCCACTTTCTCTCATTCTTGCACTTATTGAATCATTTTTAAATGTAACTTTATCGCAATATTTGCATTGTGACGCTGCCACAAAACAACAAATTTTGTGACATGTTCATGACTTTAAATTCTGATTCTGATCTTCAAGGGAATTTTGGTACAGAAAACAGGAACCTTTCTAGTGTAGATCTGATTGAACAAACTCATAGCAGCAATGCTACATGTTCCTCTCAGAAAAATGAATAGAGTCTGTTAGCCCAATGAATTCTCTCCAATCATTGCGGCTAAAAGCAGTTACAATAATATGTTTTACTTTCCCAAGTTGAATTATGAAGCAAACGAATATCTGCAGCTTTCTTCATGTGAGGTTTTTCCTTTCCTCTGAAGCATGAAGGAGATGGACAGAGACAACAAAAGGCAGTGCCATCTCCCAGTGTAATTGAAAGCCTTCATGAAAAAATATCACAAATAAATCCAGTTGCTCTAATTGCATCTGTTTGGGATTCCCTGCACAGCGACGCGACCAGCGATGTGTGAGGACTTGCTCAGAAATTAACCTGAAACTTCTAAATGCAATCGGATAATCAGGAAATGGATGTGGGGAGAGATGCAGCAAGACTAGCCAAAGATCCAGGAAGCACAAAGAACAAGTGGAGGGGAGGGATGTTTAAGGGAAAAAGCACTTTGTTGCGACAAAGGGAATTGTAATAAAATCTATGTAAAACTGGTCCATAAAAGTCTGTTAACTAAGATCAATTGAGGGCCTAAAATCAAAAATCAAGGGAGTGCAATAGGAAATCGCCACCGCCAAGACATGGTATACGAAAACTAGACAAGGAACATAAAAGGAAATCATGGTAAAAGATCTTGGAGGCAGAGAGAAAGAAAAAAGATTAGTTCAAGGGAAGATAGAGCAGATTAGACACATAAAACAAAATGATCTAATGAAGGACAAGGATATGACACAGTTACTAAAAGGAGAAAAAAATTATTTGGCTGCTTACTGCCCAAACTGGGTGAATTAGGATTTGAAAATGTCTGAGTCAAATGCAGTGGTCACTGACAAGAGCTAAAATAAAAGTCTGATGAGAAGATTATGGGAAATTTATCTACTGGCAAAGTTAACAAGCGCGCTTATAACTAACTGAACTTTTTTAAAAATGTGTGTTTATTTTTCTTCAAGATGTCTGTTCCATCTTTTAGGCTTGTTTTGCTCAGAAGTTGTAAGAGGGGATGCGAGAAAAGCTGCTCTCATCAGCTAATTGACCTGCTGCCCAGTTGGATATATTGAATCTACAAAGATCAGAATATTGGAACCTGCATCACTCGTTGCTCCATTTCTGATTGCAGCTGTGTCATAAACTTCACATCAGAGCTTTGTGTGGCAAAATCTATTTCTTTGATCAGTGCAACTCACAGGGCTACATGGGACAAGACATTATCACATGGGATATCCAAACAAAGAGATTACCATCCCCTCCGTCCCCTAGAATTGCCTTCACTTCTACAGCAGCCATTAGCCATTGTCAGGTGGCCAGAATACCCAAATGTAAAGCCGCCTATTCTACCCCAATGCGGCTGTCGGGAGGCTACCTGAAAGTGGAGAAGCTGACCCTGAGAAGCACTTACCTAACCGTCCTTGGGTAGGTATATTCTCCAGCTCAGAAAATCCCCCATTGCACCTGAAGGCAGCATCATGAATGCAGCCCAAGACACAATCCTCCTAAGATATTTAATATAAGATTTAATATCCTACTAAATATTGCTTCTCTTGTCATCATGTAGGTAACAATTTAACAACAGTGCCAAACGTCACAAAGCATTTATTCAGTTTTTAAAAAATAACTACTTTGGTATTAGATTACATAACCAAAAACTCAGTAAAAAATAGTACATTGCTTTCAAAACTCAGAACCTTGACAGCTGAAGGCAGGGCAGCCAAAGTTGGCACAATTAAATGCTGATGTAAATAAGAGGTCAAAATTAAAGGTCTCAAGATATCTCAAAAGAGATACAGGGCTTGGAGAGGGGAAGCGAATGCAGTCGTGACTCCAGCCACAGTCCACAGGAGCCGTGTTCACTCAGACGTGGCTCTCCTTCAGCCAGCACGTTCAGGTGACAGAGAGGCGTCTTCTCCGCGGCCACCCGAACGTCCCAGCTGCACTCCCCCAGCTGTGTCTGCCAGTCCATCATCTGCGTCCGAGCACCTGAAATCAGCTATTTATTCAGGCAGTCTGTGGCCGCCGTGGGGGAGAGTTTGGTTCAGGTCTGACACATATCTAGCTGTCAGCACTGTACCATCAAGGAAACAGCAAGCTCTTCAAGCAGAACTTGACAGTAATCGCACGGATCCCATTTTTGCGCAGAAGTTTGTGCATCGAATGGTGTAGCAGCACTTTGAACAAATGTTTGCCCAATTTCATGAACCCTTGTGGGATCTGGCTGGTATTAACACTACATGCAGTACATGTTTAATGCACCAACAAAAGGATAACATCCAATTTCCAGCCGCCATTCTAATTGAACTTTGTTCTGGAATGTGCGTAGCATTAGCAAGTCTTTTAATGTTACAGGAAACTAAAGGTGTTTCATTTAGCAAAGTTATATAAAAGTTACGCTATCATTTCAGTCCCAAACTATTAAATATTGTGAAGAGGTATAGGAGTTAAATTTGAAATTTGGAATGTAAAGTTACATGAGACAACATTGAAGGATTTTTCTCAGCACATCCGACGGCATTGGTGCTTCATTGGAGAAGCTCATCTGGTGCAGCAGCGCCAGTGGGGGAGAAAGAGTGGTTGAAGTTCTGGTCAAATTTGTCATCAAGATTTCTAGTTTAATAAAAAAAAAGATTTCTAGTTTAATCGATGAGCAAATTTAATCCAAGTGACAAAACTTGCCTTTGCACAAGAATCAAAATTGTGATGGCATCAAGGAATACTAAAGAACTTTGGCCAAGGTCAGGACAAAGAGGACAGTGATTGCACACTGTCAGAGAGGAACTGTGAAGGTCAGAGGTCTAAAGCAGAATCTAAAACGTACAGATGTGTCTGTTGTGACCACTCCCCAATTAAAAGTGGCAAAGTGTTTTAGCGGCCAGCAAAAAATCTTCAATATGCAAATCCAAGGAGATTCACCAAATCTACTCGAGTAGTGTGATTTCCTCACTGAGGGCAAGTTTTCAGAAAGAATCCATAGAGAGGAAATTTACAATACTGGCATACATGACATTTATACAAAGGCAGAACGCAGATGACCAAGACCTAATGACAGTCAAGTGGTCAATGGGTCAACATGGTAATGGATTGCTCAGTTATGGGCAAGGAGAGTGCAGAGAAGGTTCACGAGAATATTGACAAGATTTCAGGGTCTGAGTTCCAGGGAAAGGTTGTGCAGACTGGGGCTTTTTTTCTCTGGAGCGTAGAAGATTGAGAGGGGACTTGATCGAGGTGTTTAAGATTTTAAAAGGGACAGACAGAGTCAATGTGGATAGGCTTTTTCAATTAAGAAAGGGGGAGATTCAAACTAGAGGGCATGGTTTAAGATTGAAGGGGGAAAATTATAAGGGGAACATGAGGGGAAATTTCTTGACGCAGAGGGTGGTGGGGATGTGGAATGAGCTTCCGGCAGACGTGGTCGAGGCGGGATCATGGGTTACATTTAAGGAAAGACTGGATCGCTACATGGAAAGGAGGGGACTAGAGGAGTATGGCCTGGGTGCTGGTCAGTGGGACTAGGAGGGTGGGAATTTTCTACGGCATGGACTAGTAGGGCCGAACTGGCCTGTTCTGTGCTGTAAGTGGTTATATGGTTATATGACATCTATGTAGATCGCTTTGGCTGTACACCACCAAGTGAATGGGAAAAATATTGACTGGATGAGATGTAATATTTATTGAGTGGCTGTGGTTAGCAAATATAACTACCTGTACTTGTTACTGATTAACCTAATCAAGTGACAATAATTGGAAAAGATGAGAGCTGAAGCTAGCCTGGAAGTGGGAGGTCCATATTTTACAAAATATCTTTCAAGACTCCATGGACAAGACAACTTAAGCATCAGAGATCATTGACAATACAATCAAAATAATGTAGTAATTGGCAAAAGTTTATTCTATGTGTTCATTTACATGACAATAAAGCAACTTCGCAGTTTGAACCTTGAAAAATGCAAAATATTAGAATATTAGGATACACAACTTCGATGTTGGTGATGAAGTCATTCCAATGACTTCATCACCAACATCGAAGTACTCGAGCTGGCAGAGGCCGACAGCATCGAATCCACGCTGCTGAAGACCCAACTGCGCTGGGTGGGTCATGTCTCCAGAATGGAGGACCATCGCCTTCCCAAGATCGTGTTCTATGGCGAGCTCTCCACTGGCCACTGAGACAGAGGTGCACCAAAGAAGAGGTGCAAGGACTGCTTAAAGAAATCTCTTGGTGCCTGCCACATTGACCACCGCCAGTGGGCCGATATCGCCTCCAACCGTGCATCTTGGCGCCTCACAGTTCGGCGGGCAGCAACCTCCTTTGAAGAAGACCCCAGAGCCCACCTCACTGACATAAGACAAAGGAGGAAAAACCCAACACCCAACCCCAACCCACCAAATTTCCCCTGCAACCGCTGCAACCGTGCCTGCCTGTCCCGCATCGGACTTGTCAGTCACCAACGAGCCTGCAGCAGACGTGGACATACCCCTCCATAAATCTTCGTCCGCGAAGCCAAGCCAAAGAAAAGGTTACACAAGCAAAATAAAGATTAAAAGAAGCAAATTTGCATTTATACAGCAACATGCCAGTGCTAAGTCAAGCTAGTGAATTCAACGTTATAGAGCAGAAAATGTCCAAGGCATTTCAAAAGAATACGTGCTGATTTTGTGTGAGAAAGGGATTCATAACTTCCTGGTACTCACAGATGGCTAAAAAAAACTGTAGATCTGAAACAAAAAACAGAAAATTCTGGAAAAACTCAATTAACATTATGGTTCTGCCAAAGGGTAGCAGATCTGAAATGTTGACTCTTTCTCTCTCAACAGGTATTGCATGACTTGCTGAGTTTTTCCAACATTTCCTAACTTTGACTTACAAGTAGTCTATTGCAAGTGGGACATATACTCAAAGAGCACATCATTTAAGAGATGAGATCCATTTTCTCATGAATGCTTCACCAGAGAAGGTAGTTTCAGTTAAATTCATTGTTTTCTATCTGTCCACTTCATGTAACAAAATTAGATTAAGATCCATTTTATTTTAGATTATGTTATCCATAGTGAAGCCATCCTCTGAAATATTAGTGAGAATTGTCAAGCGCAGAAGAATCAAGTAGAATGTGGTTACCCAAGTTTAACAATCAAACATTAATTAGCAAACTAGTTTAGTGATAGCTGTGGCACATCCTTTATGAAAATGGGAGACAAAATCAGAAGTGAGATGTAAACCACAACATTCCATCAAGGGATATACAGGAGAATACAGCTCCAGTCACCCAGGTTCAACCCTGACCTCTGGTGAGCTTTGTGTGAAGTTTGCCCTGTGATGGTGCGAGTTCGCTCTGGATCTCTACGTCCCAAAGACATGAAGATCTTTAGGTTGGTTGGTACTTTTTAAGTTTCCCCCCTGTTATCCAAAGGATTATCCAACAGGTCGGACAAGAACCTGCTCCAAACAGAGGATGATCCATGCGCTTGCTCCTGGAGGGTCATCGGACCAGGCAAATCACTGTCAAGCCCACCCACAAGCGATGGGCTCCTTGGAGTGTATACACACCTCGACACTGGGTCCCTTAATCACCCTCCCTATTTTAGGCATACCTGAGCCAGCCCCTCCAGCTGGCTGTTGCAGTCCAATACTTGGAGCGGCTGGGACTCTTTTCCCCTGGCAATGAACCCGAGATCTACTCTAGGCTTCAAGCCATGAGCAACATTGGAGAGTCATTTGCAAGGTGTGTGCCAGTAAAGTGTTGGGGCTTATCGAGGTGCTTGCCTAGAATCACTATTGTGCCTGCTTTGTGACGATCACTTACCTGCTTTTGTGATAAGCACTTATCCTAACAAATCAGGGTGCCGTGCCTACACCAGATCAAGGGGTGACGGGTACTGTTTGCAGCCTCTGTTCACTGTATTTAACTGTATGTGATTAGTAGTGAGTGCCAGTTGTTCATCGCTTCTGATGCAAGTGTATTGTGAGTACTTTGTCTGATTACATGCATGTGTCTGTGTGTGTTTTTCTCGTTGGCAGTCAGGGGTGAGCGGGGTGGCACAAGGGACGGTACTGGGCCTGCAAGTAAATGCTCTGGAAGAGGGGATAGAGTGCAGTGTATCTAAGTTTGTTGATGGCACTAAATTGAATGGTAAAGCAAATCATGCAGAGGATACGGAGAGTCTGCAGAGAGATATTGATAGGTTAAGTGAGTGGGCAAGGGTTTGGCAGATGGAGTTCAATGGAAGCAAATGTGAGGTTATTCAATTTTGAAGGAAAAAATGGAAAATCATTATTTAAATGGCAAGTGATTGCAGCAGGGTGTCATGCCGAAGGGCTTGGGAGTGTTTGTGCATGAATCGCCAAAGGTTAGTTTACAGGTGCAGCAGGCCATCAAGAAAGCAAATGGAATGTTGACCTTTATTGCTAAAGGGATTGAATTTAAGAGCAGAGAGGTTATGCTTCAACTGTACAAGGTACTGGTGAGACTGCATCTGGAGTACTGCATGCAGTTCTGGTCCACTTACTTGAGGAAGGATGTATTGGCTTTAGAGACAGTGGAAAGGATATTCAGCAGGTTGATTCCAAGGATGAAGGGGTTAGCCTATGGGGAGAGGTTAAGTAATCTGGGATTTGGAAGAATGAGAGGGGATCTTATAGAAAATTCTAAAATTATGAAAGGCATTGATAAGATGTTTCCATTGGTAGGGGAGACCAGAACTAGGGGTCACAGCCTCAAGATTAAGGGTAGTAGGTTTAGGATGGAGATGAGGAGGAACTGCTTTTCCCAGAGAGTGGTGAATCTGTGGAATTCCTTGCCCATTGAAGCAGTGGAAGCGACCTCAGTAAAGGTTGGATAGATTTTTACAAAGGGAATTAAGGGATATGGCGAAAAGGCAGGTAGGTGGAGATGAGTCTCATTGGATCAGCCATGTCCTCATTAAATGGTGGAGCAGGTTTGAATAGCCAGATGGCCTTCTCCTGCTCCAATTTCTTATGTTGACCCCTGTGGCGACTTGCCCTGTGTGTAAATAAATATATTTGACAGAATTGTGTTCAGATTTGTTGTGTTCAGAATCTCAGAGGAAGACAAAATGGGATTAGGCTGGGATAAGGGTAACATTGTAATTTGTGCTTGATAGTGTCGTGGTTGCTAAGAAGGTTGACCCTATGACCTCTCTGAGGGCATTCCAGAAACTGAACCATCAGGCGTTGTGCAAGATTCTCTCGATTCTGTCACGAAGGGGCATCCTCTTCAAATCAAGAAACTGAGACATGTTCCTGTGATTTGGTTTCATCTGTGAATGATGAATCACGTTTACCTTGCAAAAATGGGAAAGCAGTTCAGCGTATATTGTGAGTAATGTATACATATCCCAAAGGATCCAGCGCTGTTCCTGTTGGGGGACGTTACGGACATGAATCTGAGGTCTTCCAATCACCAAATTCAATTTGTAAAAGTTTCCTTGGCGGTGGCCGTGAAATGCATAATGGTTACTTGGAAATCTGACTCTCAGCTCAACATAACGCGCTGGAACACGGAGATGTGGAGCTGTGTTCCCCTGGAGAATATTACCTATAACTTCAGAGGGAGACACAACACATTCATTTGGTGCGGCAGCCTTATTTACTATACATTGAGGCGTCATTTAACCCTCCCAATGTCTCTCTCACAAGAAAATACAGGCAACAGGTCCACGCAATAGGCTCATACAAGTCGGGAAATGTCAAGAATGAGGAAATAAATTAGAGGCCTGGCCAGCACTCCTCCCCACATTTTTTTAAAGTTGTTTTGCATTGTTATCTTTCTTTGTTAATATTGGAGTGGGAGGGGGAATGAAAGATGGGGAGAGTAAGGGAAGGGGGGGAAATTAAGGGCTCAATATAAATGGATCTATAAAAGGGGCGGATAGATCCCCTGTGATGTTTGTAAAATTTGAGTTTATAATATTACAAATAAATTTTCTAAAAAAGGAACAATGTATATAACCCACACATTCATGTACAGTGCCACTGGTGAACAAACCAAATACAGATGGCTTTGTGGCTCTCCACGTCTTTTCAATTTTCTCCATAAACTCTGAATTGTTAGGGTTTAACGTAAGCAACACATGCCCAGACACAAGCCTGGCAAGCAAAGGAACAGGTGCTGTTCATTCAAGCCCATTAGCCGGTTCACAAACGGGATACAAGTCATTTGGGAAGAAAGCTAAGGATACATAAGATCAAGCTCATTATTATAAGTAGTGTTCTCTGCTCCTTGCAAACACACAACCAGATATAACACACATACAGACAAATGATATATATAAATAGTTCTTCTTTCTTCTTTGGCTTGGCTTCACGGACGAAGATTTATGGAGGGGTAATGTCCACGTCAGCTGCAGGCTCGTTTGTGGCTGACAAGTCCGATGCAGGACAGGCAGACACGGTTGCAGCGGTTGCAAGGGAAAATTGGTGGGTTGGGGTTGGGTGTTGGGTTTTTCCTCCTTTGTCTTTTGTCAGTGAGGTGGGCTCTGCGGTCTTCTTCAAAGGAGGTTGCTGCCCGCCGAACTATGAGGCACCAAGATGCACGGTTTGAGGCGATATCAGCCCACTGGCGGTGGTCAATGGGGCAGGCACCAAGAGATTTCTTTAGGCAGTCCTTGTACCTCTTCTTTGGTGCACCTCTGTCTCAGTGGCCAGTGGAGAGCTCGCCATATAACACGATCTTGGGAAGGCGATGGTCCTCCATTCTGGAGTCGTGACCTACCCAGCGCAGTTTGATCTTCAGCAGCGTGGATTCGATGCTGTCGGCCTCTGCCATCTCGAGTACTTCGATGTTGGAGATGAAGTCGCTCCAATGAATGTTGAGGATGGAGCGGAGACAACGCTGGTGGAAGCGTTCTAGGAGCCGTAGGTGATGCCAGTAGAGGACCCATGATTCGGAGCCGAACAGGAGTGTGGGTATGACAACGGCTCTGTATACGCGAATCTTTGTGAGGTTTTTCAGTTGGTTGTTTTTCCAGACTCTTTTGTGTAGTCTTCCAAAGGCGCTATTTGCCTTGGCGAGTCTGTTGTCTATCTCGTTGTCGATCCTTGCATCCGATGAAATGGTGCAGCCGAGATAGGTAAACTGGTTGACCGTTTTGAGTTTTGTGTGCCCGATGGAGATGTGGGGGGGCTGGTAGTCATGGTGGGGAGCTGGCTGATGGAGGACCTCAGTTTTCTTCAGGCTGACTTCCAGGCCAAACATTTTGGCAGTTTCCGCAAAGCAAAGCTTGAGGATGCAATCCGCCTCACGGACTCGTCCCCTGAAACCCTCTGGGATCAGCTGAAGACTGCCATACTGCATCCACTGAAGAAGAACTGGGCTTCTCCTCCAGGAAAAACAAGAACTGGTTCGACGAAAGCAACCAGGAAATCCAGGAGCTGCTGGCAAAGAAGCGAGCTGCCCACCAGGCTCACCTTGCAAAGCCGTCCTGGCCAGAGAAGAAACGAGCCTTCCGTTGTGCATGCAGCCATCTTCAGCGCAAACTCCAGGAGATCCAAAATCAGGGGTGGACTAGCCTCGCCAAACGAACCCAGCTCAGCGCGGACATTGGCGACTTCAGGGGTTTTTACGAAGCTCTAAAGGCTGTGTACAGCCCCTCACCCCAAGTCCAAAGCCCGCTGCACAGCTCAGACAACAAAGTCCTCCTCAGCGACAAGATCTCCATCCTCAACCGATGGTCAGAACACTTCCAATCTCTTTTCAGTGCCAACTGCTCAGTCCAAGATTCCGCCCTGCTCCAGCTCCCTCAACAGCCCCTAAGGCTAGAGCTGGATGAGGTCCTCACCCGGGAAGAGACATATAAGGCAATTGAACAACTGAAAAGTGGCAAAGCAGCAGCTATGGATGGAATCCCCCCCAGAGGTCTGGAAGGCTGGCGGCAAAACTCTGCATGCCAAACTGCATGAGTTTTTCAAGCTCTGCTGGGACCAAGGAAAGCTGCCTCAGGACCTTCGTGATGCCATCATCATCACCCTGCTTATATAAATTACACAGCACATATATACATATTCAAAAATAAAATATTGTTTAATAAATAGTAGAGTCTCGGAGGGCTAGTACAAGCAGGTCATTCAGCATTCTCACCGCCCATGGGAAGAAGCTGTTCCTCAGCTTGGTGGTTCTGGCTCTGATCCTCCTGTATCCCTTTCCCGACAGGAGTAGCTGAAAGATGCTGGGTGGGATGGTAGGGGACCTCAATGATTTTTGCATGTCCTCTTCAAACAACGATCCCAGTCGATCCCATCAATGGAGGGGGAGGGATCCAGTGATCCTCTCTGCCACTCTATTGGTCCTGCTGAATGACATTCAATCCAATGCTCCAAAGCAACCGTACCACACTGTGATGTGGCCCAAGTCACGTCCTGGCACGGTGGCAACAAAGACAAAAGTTACAGAAGATTGGATAGCACAGACCTCAGGTGGATGGAGAAGTCTGAAGGACTATATATGGCAATAGGAACTGAAGTCCAGCACTGTGTATCATGATGTAACCTAGAGCAGTTGAAACTGATGGCAGTATTGACAGTTAGAAGTGTCAACAGTAAATTAGAGGAAAATTTATGTTTTAAAAATATCCAACAGAATTAGAAGTGCCAAGAGGGTTAACTCCACAGGAAGTGTGCCATCGGTTAAAATATTCCAGGACAACATATGTCAGATGCAGTTAATTATAGTGATTGATTTGCTAAGGTCTCACCCTTTATTGACTTGAGAAAAATCATTCAACATCCGTATACTTTAATGGATTCAGTAAGATTTTGAAAGAAAGCAGATGAAAACATGCCAAATATATCTGAATGCAAATGAAAAAAAAAATCCACACACTGACCCAGTAATTGCTCCAGCCATGTTGAGGTCAGGTTTGTTTCATTTGTTGTACATACATATGGAATAGTTTACCTGTGAATATTAATGGCAGAGGACTCCTTTTGATTTTTGTTAAATTCCATCAGCAAACCTCAAAAAATTATCCACAACACAACCTTTCCCAATCTGTGATTCTGAGGCGCAGTATATTTATACATTTAAGTGTAGACATACAGCAAAGTAATAGGGCCATTTCAGCCCATGCGTCCGTGCCAGCCAATTTACACCCAATTACCATACACCCCCGGTATGTTTCTGTGGTGGAACCACTGTTAACACTGTTTGATTGTACCCCTTGCTGATTGTACCCAGGGCTCCTCCCCCTTGATTCCCTAAATAAAGGCGGCAGGTCATTCAGCATTCTCAGAACAAGCTCAACTCCCCCAGAACAAGCTCAAGTCTTGGGTCAGCAACATGAGACGTGCCTTCTGTTTATGGTAATGAAAGCCGACCAGTCAGGTAACATCTAGCCTTTGGAGTTATTGAGAGTGCATCCGTTTCAAAATGAAAAAAAAAAATCAATCTGTTACAGAACTATAAGATTCTTGAAATATATAACAATTACAGTACGGAAACAGGCCATCTTGGCCCCTCCAGTCTGCACCGATTTAAGGGATCTCCTCTAGTCCCACCTACCCGCTCCCTGTCCATAACCCTCCAATCCCCTCACATCCATGCACTCATCCAATTTCCTCTTAAATGACAAAATTGACCCTGCTGCAACCACCTCTTCTGGAAGGTCATTCCACTCACCCACCGCTCTCTGAGTGGAGAAGCTTCCTCTCATGTTACTTCTAAAGTTTTTCCCCCTAACCCTTAACTTATCCCCCTCATTCCAATCTCATCTACCCTCAAGGGGGAAGAGCCTATTCACATCTACTCTATCTATTCCCCTCATAATTTTATACAACTCCATCAAATCTCCCCTCAACCTTCTACGCTCCAATGAATAAAGACCCAGTCTGCTCCGTTTTTCTTTATATTCTAGATAGTGCAAACCAGGCAACATTTTAGTAAATCTTCTCTGCACCCTTTCTACCTTATTGATATCCTTCCTATGGCAGCTTTTAAAGATACAAGTCACACTGAGAAGTACAATTCACAAAGTGACAGCAAATTTAACCTTCCTATAATTTGGGGTCCAGAACTGCACAGTATTCCAAATTGGCTGTGCTAATTAGCAGCCATTTCAGGAAGTTACCGTTATCACATGCCAAATCAGTTCACTGTGACTAGCAGAAATCATAATTAGAATCAACATTTATTGTCATGAACATGTGTCACCATGGAAGGAAAACCCACACCGATATAGGGAGAACATACAAACTTACAGACAGTGTGGGATTTGAATCCTAATCCCAATCGCTGGCGCTGCAAAGGCGTTGCACTAACTGCTACGCCAACTGCGCTGCCCTAATATATCGAGTCTGAGCTGATTGAATTGAATCATCTGCTGTCACGTGAACCACGATACAGTGAAAAACTTTGTAAAACCACAACGTTGGAGTCAGAACTTTATAAAGCAAAAATGAAAATACATAAGGCAGGAATCCAAACAAAATACAAAGTGAAAAACCTTGTTTTGTGTACTATTCTGGCAAGTCAACCTATCCTTGAAAATGAGAAGTAATACAAAATAAAACAGAAGTATGGTAATACTGAGAAAAACTTTGGCTAATAAAGTGTAAAGCAGTGGGAATGCAACAGCCCTTATATATGCAGGTGTGTGTTTTCAAATTCTAGCACCTTTGGCCTGACATGACGGGTGAGAAGAGACTGTGGCTGGAGCAGGGTGTGCCTTTTAATATGTTGGCTGCTTTCCTGAGACAACAGAGTCCGTGGAGGGGAGATTGCTTTGCGTGCTGACCTGAGCTGTGTTCACAACTTGTTCGTGAGCTTGGACAGAGCAGTTCCCGTCCCAAGCTGTGATGCCTCCAGACAGGACACTTTCTCTGATGGATCTGTAAAAAAAAAATCGATCTGATGCACTGGGGGCACGCCAAATTTCCTTAGGTTCTGGAGAAATAGAGGCATTTGTGCACATTCTTATCCATAGTGGAACAGGACAGGTTGTTGGAGCTACTTACACCTGGTGCCTTAAATCTCTCTACCATCTTCCCTTCAGCAGTGTTGACTGGAGCATGTGTTCCAACCCACTTTCTCAAGTTGATGACCTGCTCCTTTGCTTTGTTGACATTGATGATGTTTGAAACGAATTGCAGTTGTAGGTTAATTGGGTGCAATTGGGCATCATGGGCTCATGGGCCGAAATGGTCCCTTACTGTGCTGTATGTCTAAATTTTAAAAGAGAGATTGTTATCCTGATCCAAGGCCTGTACTTTGTCTCATTACTGTTAGTGATTTGGCTTAAAATAGTGGCATCATCTGCAAACTTGTAGATGGAGTTAGGGCAGTGTCTGGACTCGCACGCATGACCGTGTATTGTGAGGGGTTGTGGATGTAGCCGTGGGGTACAGGACTGAGGAGGAGGTGTTGTCGCCAGTCCTCATTGATAGCGATCTGCAGGCCAAAAAGACAGTTGCAGATGGGTATGCTGAGACCTAGATCCTCTATCGCGCACAAGCATGTGCGTGTGTGCGATATGTGGCTTTCAGTTGCATTGCTAAATGTTGAAAAGTGGAAAACTCAACCAGAACTTTTCCCTAACACAGGCTATCTATCTCTGAAACCAAGAATCATAAAAGCTGCAGAAACAGGAATCTTGAGCAGATGATGATCTGCTGGAGAAACTCAGCGCATTTAGTCAGCATCTATGGGCAGAAATGGTCGGGCAATGTTCATAAGTCAAGTCAAGTTCATTGTCACCCGATTGGACAAGTACAACCTGATGAAACAGCGTCCTCCGGTCCTTAGTCCAAAACATGCAAAGATAACACACATACAGACAAACAATATATGTGCAGGACAAGTAAAATGCAAATAAATAAATAAATATGAGTGTCTTGGATGGTTAGTGTAGGCAGATCCTTTGGTTGTTCGGCATTCTTACTGCCCGTGGGAAGAAGCTGTTCCTCAGCCTGGAGGTGGTGGCTCTGATCCTCCTGTATCTCTTCCCCAATCGGATGAGTTGATAGATGTTGTGTGCAGGGTGGAAGGGGTCCTTAATGATTTTCACCCTGCACTTGAAACATTGACTGACAATTTCTATCCATATTTGCAGTCTGACCTCTTCTTCACCTATTTCTGAAACCTTCTATTTCTGACTTTGATGAAGGGCTCAAGCCCAAAACTTTGGTCATGCATCTTTATCTTTGCTATATAAAGTACACTGTTTGACCTGCTGACTTTATCCAGAATTGTTTTTACTTAATCCATGGAGTCTGCGTCTACGTGTTTTACTTTCTGAAAACATGTAGTGTTACACAAGGGAGGCCAACAAACCATGCTGTATAATATCACAATCTTATTAAAGTTTCTTCAGTAGTGTCTGAAGGATATGAAATACCATTTATCTTTAAAATACTGAAATTTCTAGACCCAGAATGTTAGGAATGTTATTGAGAGCGTGGATATTGTTGTCACTTCACCTTTGTTTTTCCATACTCTACCAACATCACTAATTCCTTCCACAAGCAAGACATAGACCTTCAATGCCAATGGGAAGTCCCATGGCAGTAAATCAGGAAAGCAAATCCTAAAAGTACACAGCAGGCCCAGGAGGAGAGGGAAGGAAATGAAATAAGTTAATGCTTCTGGTACAGATCGTTTGTCAGAAGTGACAAAAGCTCTCTCCTAAAAATATTAATCTGTCTCTTCTGATTTCAGATGCTATCAGACCTGAAGGGCACTTCCCTTTTGTGTGTCAAATTTCTAGCCTTAGCTTCTCTTTTTTATCCTTTTATAGATGAAAGAGAGGAGACTAAGTGGATTGAAACTTGGATATTAAAAGGCTGTAAATCATAGAAGACCGTCGTTGATAAGATGCTCCATATTTTGGAGACTCTGTTAAAATGTATTTGTCAGTCAGCAAACACACCTTGACATTCTCGTTCACCACGGCACACCCCAGACCCACGTCGGGCAGCAGTCATGGAAGCTCAGGTGAATAATATCGACTGGATTAAAACATGCAAAGTTCTCAAAGGAGCTGTCCTCTTAAAAGGTTCCTGGGATTAAAGCTGGAATTACTCAGCATGGCAGGTAACACCTGCTCAGAGAGAACAGGTTAATGTTTCAGATCAAGGACCATTGGTCGCCATTTTCCATGTTAAACTCAGCATCTGCAGTTTCTTAATTTTCAGATTCCTGGGATTGCAGGGGCTTTGACTGATGGAGTGTCAGTGACTTCTTGGAGGAAAAAAAAATGTACTATTTCCTCTTACGATATCTCCCCTACCGCTCTCTCAAGATCTAGCAATGTTCTTTCTGTGCCTTGTCCAGTATACAACAGTCCTACAGTCGTTGATCACAGACAGCTTGTGGTGACAACCCTTACCAGGAGCAAGCAGGTAACCAACTAAAGAGATCAGGTAACCGGAGAGGAAAAGCAGGACATTAGGAAGAAAGGCGACCAGCTGAACCTATTTTTCCTGGCCTGTCCTCATAGAGGTCACTTGTGTGTGTGTCAGCAATCACAACATCAGTTCTCCATTCATGAGCTCTGCCCATATCACAGGGCTCCACTGGAGCCATCCTGTCAGTGGAAGCAGTGCTTCAACTTGCCAAGAGTCTGTTCAATCTCACCAGCACAGCAGCACTTGTACCTGTGTCATCAGTTGAAGTCATCAGCCTTATCTCCCTTGTCACCAAGTGGCTGTTGCTTGGGTTACCTGATGGATTTGCTGTAAAAACATGTCATGATACTGGAAACCAAGCACTGACCTGCTTGATTCTTGTCTTTGGTCATTGCTTGTTGAGGGATTCAAATCACTTTCAACCCCAGTGCATTCCAGAGTTGGCATCCTATTCCCACAGAGCGATTTGTGTGTAGTCTGTGGCACCAGAGGAAGCCTGCTATTCCTTTCACTGCAGTGTGTTCTCTCCCCCTGCTGGTCACTGGTAAATGTCTGGTTACTGATAGAGGCTTTTTTTTCACTAAGGGGCTAAAAAATATGAACTTTAGCTTGGAGAGGTGTGCACCAGAAACTTTGTCATGCACTGGCCAGGCAGTCCTTTGTCCACTCAGAGATTACAGAGGTGCCCACAGCAAGGGGCAGTTCTCGCATGTAACACCTTGATAAGAGTGAGGAAGGGAGCCCCTCTCCCCTCCCCCTACCATCCTCTATGCTCATTCTCTCAGCCATGCCGTAATTCAATGCGATTGGGCACAAATGCATATTACAGAAATTTAATGTGCAGGTACTCCCCGACGTGACCTATGTCCATCCGCATATACAACCAAATTCTTTTTTTTAGATAAAGAAAAATTATAAAATTTACATGTATCATGTTGTATTTTACAAATTATAACAGGAATACAGGGCATTAAGAGCAAAATGAGCATACCTACCTTGTTAGTCTGCGTTTCCAGGGTCCGTAGGCTGGGCACAGCCATCTTGATTCCTGTTTTCAGTTGGCACATGTGCAGTGGGTTCATATATTAGAGTTTGTTTGGCGTATGTGCGAGAGTTAAAGGCGCAAATTCAATATTGTTAGGGCGCTTAAATCTCACGCATGTGCCGAGTGAATTCCAATATGCGAATCCACCACACATGATCCCCCGAAGACTCGCGCATTGGCACAGGAATCAAGATGGCTGTGCCCTGTCTACGGACCCCTGGGGTGCTGACTAACAAGGTAAGCATAGACCAGAATGTGGAAAGATTCGTCAAGGTTGATCGACAAACAACAATTTCTGTGCATCTGAACATTGAACATGTGTATATGACAATAGGCTCTCAATCAAAGTTCAAAGTCCAAATTATTGTCAGGGCACATACAACCTTGAGACTCTTTTTCCTGTGGGCCAGAGTTTGTACTTATTGGTAGGGCAAAAAAAAACTATACTCAATAAAAGATATGTATACAAATGAGAGAAATGTAAACAAAAAGATAGTGCAAACAAACTGTGCAAAGTCAGACTCCTTAAGTGAGTCCCTGATTCATTTGTTGTTGAGGAGTCTGATGATGAAGGGGTTCCTGAACCTGGTGGTGTGAGTCTTGTGGCACCTGTACCTCTTTCCTGATGAGAACATGTGCTGGTGATGTGGGTCCTTGATGATTGCTACTGCTCTCTGACAGCAGCGTTCCCTGTAAATGTCCTCAATGGTGGAGGGAGTTTTGTCTGTGATGTCCTGTGCTGTGCCCACTACATTTTGCAAGGCTTTCCCTTCAGACGCATTGGTCCTCCCCCCTCCCCCACACCAGGGCATGATGCACCAATCACTGTCCTCTACACATCTGTGGAAATTTGTCAAGGTTTTGAATTATGGTTTTAGACTGCAGCCACGTAATGGCACAATCAAGGAATTTTGCCCCACGATTTATCCTGCAGGACCCCTACAACTTTTTGGAGGAAGCCTGAGGTGTAAATTGTACCAGAAAAATTCGTTGACGGTCATCCACTCGACTGCCCGTCCAACCACCGGGACTGTGGCACTCAGGTACTTGCAGTCTAAAAAGGCGACCAGTGTGAATGACCTCACGGGCAGTAATTATGTTAATTTTTTTCCCGCAATTTTCCCAACATCGCACTCTAAAAGCCATAAATGTCATACCAAACTTCCGCAAACTCCTGAGAAGGTAGGGACGCTGACGTGCTTTCATAATGATATCGTTTGAGTGCTGGGTCCAGGAAAGGTTCTCCAAAATAGTGACTCCCAGGATTTGCTCACCCTCTCCACCTGTAACCACCCCCCACCCCCCAGTTTTCCTTTCCTAATGTCTACAGTCGGCTCCTTGGTTTTTGTAACATTGAGTGCAAAGTTATTGTTGTGGTTACACCATTCCCAAACTCAAATGCATCTATATGTGAATGCAATTCTTTTAAGTGGTTCCCTTTTAATACCACTAGGAGAAATATTGATTTTATTGCCAAGCAGATGCTTAGAATGGATTTTGTTGAAGCACTGAGCTACAATATGGAAGCTGGGTAATGATCTGCAGGCTCTATATACTTACTTTGGACACACTCTACATCTAAATTAACACAGGCACAAAGATGGCAACTGACACATGAATGCATACAAGCACTGTAGACATCATCTCAAAGCCCTGAAGGCAACCACAGTACCCCAAATAACATTGCCATTTTCCCACTGCATGTGTTTGACAGTAGATTTTTAATTATAACGTATGCCGTGGGTCTTTTGAGTTCTCCACAAATCTTGCAATTTTGCATTAGTATGGAAAAATCTGCAGGCAAGGACTGTCAAAGCATAAACAATGTTCCTGTCACCATTAATAACTCCAAAAAAAAACTCAAACTCCTGTAGATATATGAAAATTGTAAATAATACTCATTTCCCAAGTAGGATGAGATGCTTACAGACTATATTAGCTGGATCAGAATTTTAAAATAATATGGATGGTTTTTAAACAAGTGTTTTTTTTTAAATCCAATCCTCTCCTCGCGTCTTCATCACACTGGTTTTGGTGGTCAAGGTTTAACGCATACCACACCCATTCAGAACCATTTATCCCAGTTTCTAAAGCAGTCTTCTGTTCACTTCCCTCAACGAAGCCCAGGCATCAGACCCAAAACATTGTTGAGACATTAATTTGAGCACTTATTGGCAATGACCCCAAGGAAGATTTTCTCAGAAAGATGTACTGTTTGCCTCCTGTGCAATGTAATCAAGGCAGGAAGATTCTTCATACCTTTTGTCAGAATTTGCCTACGCAGCTGCCACATTTAAACTCACATCAGTTTCTCCATACTGGTGCAATCTTGCAAGATTTGTGAAGTATTCAAAAGAAGAACACACATATTAAAGTTAATCATCTTTTAACCGTATGGCTGGGATAGAATGCTTTCATTATGTCCAGAGATTGGAAAGGTTTGAGGAAGCCCAAAATGTTGGCTATGTATCTTCATCTATATAAAACACACTGTTTGACCTGTTGAGTGCTTTTACTTCAATCATGGTGTCTGCAGACTTTTGTGTTTTACTATTCGAAAGACGATGCTTGGAATAGAGGAGACTGTGGGGTGCTGTTAGATGTATACAAGGGGCAGCATGGTTAACATAGCGATTAGTGCAGCTAACTTCTGTTGGCAACTCAGTAGGTAAGTTTGAAGCCATTGCATTTTCACAAAAGGGAAAATTAAAAATTATTCTTTGAAACTATGCAGTTTTATTTTTTGGCTTTCTAAACAGTACCTTCCCTCATTCATGGTCTCCATTAAAAAAAGATAATGTTAGATTGTTCAAGGGTGATCTACAATGGAGATGCGGCATTGAGTATATATTGGTAGTGGAAAATGTAAAACAGTCCATTTCTCCTTTAATGTTCAATTTTCTTTTATTAGCTTGTGCCAAAATACTTTTTCATGGTGTAATAATCTAACAAAAATTTCAATAAGTAACATTTGGATTACACTTTGAAATTATATATTTTTCTATATTTTAATTACAGAAATGCTCTCTATAAATGGAACGTGTTTGAACAGTAACCAAATGTCTATCATGTTCACATACCAGGCACAATTTGGAATGTTCACAGCATGTGGCAAGAAGATATATCATTAGTCAGTAGACCACAATAATTTGAAATGTAGGCAATCCCATAATGAGTGCATTAAGGATTGTTTGCATGTCATGTGCCCGTCACACTTAATCAAATCCCTTGGTCTATGTGGAATATTGTAATGTGAATTTCTTAAAATAATAACTTGAATTATAACAACCTGTGTAAGGGAGGCCGAGATTTGTCAACTTGATAATCCTTTGGAGGACTGAAAGGCACAGACAGCTTTCAAAATATAAACCTCTTTGCTTTCACGTGTGGATTTTTAACATTCTCATCTACAAAGTATAATGAGACAAGCGTATCGAAGCAAAGAATGTTTATTAATTCAGGGTATTCTTGGAATTACTGACAAAATGTCTTTTATTACACTTTTTCCACTTGAATGTGGCGATAAGACTTCAGATCTTTGTCCTACATTGTTTACTGACATCAGTGTTTTGCAGGCTTTAATTGTCAATATTATGCAGCTTGAACCATCTGAGTCCTCTATTCCCCTTCTCTTTGCTCAAGCACATTGTAAGATTAAGTGCTAGTCCAAATAATAGCTGACAAGGCATATGCCAGGTGCTCACCATTCTTTATTTCAAACTACTCATTGTCCTAAGACCACTTTAAAATGACATCCCATCCCATCCCAAGTATAACTAAGGCTGTGGCGGGTATTTCACTAGACTTCCAATATAGGATGTGTGCTCAAATCCCACCTTGGGAGTTCTAAAAATATGCAAACTGGCCATTAAATTGTTCGATTGATGTGAAACTCCACTTTATTCACAAACATCTAAAAAAGAAAGAAACTTTGCAAGATTTATTTGATGACTCGGCCCGACAATGCAAGTAATTATAAACTTTCCCCTAAATTAACTTAGTAGCTATTCAGATCTTAAAAGAAGGGAAAACTGGATGAGCAATACATTTATGACTTGCAAATTGCATTAACAAATTACTTCAAAAACTAGTTGAGGAAAAAAAGTGTTCTAATATCTTCACGTAGCTTTGTAATAGTACAAAATTTAACTGTGTGATCTATTGATCTACCATTTTTTAAATGACTAGAGGCAATTCATCAGTCAATGCTTTTGTTATAATAGCACAAAGAATAGATCATTATACATTGAGCTTCCAACCCTCAACAATCCAATTCACACCCTTATCCAATCTATCAGTAACTGCTAGGATCATTTTGAAGTCCATGACAAGACCACCAGACTTTATCCAGCATAGGGTTAAATGGAAAATAAGGACAGGAAGTGGACCTCATTACATAGGATTGGTACTTTGCATGGAAATATATGAAGACAGAATTTTGGTTGAGGTGTTTATTCAAGTGAAAAGTTAGAAAACATTTTTAGAAGTGTTAACAAAAAAAAAAAAATCGCTTGGAGCATAGAACAGTGAAATGAGTGAAGTTCAGGGAGATTTAGGTTTCTTTCTGCATGGATGACAAAAAGTTAGCAAGAGTTCCAACAAAGAGTCAGGAAGGAAAACAGAACGTTGGAGTGGCTGTGTTACAGTTGTATACAGGCCATACCTGGAATACTGTGCATAGTCGTTCCCCAAAAAGGGGCATAATACCATTGGAGATTCACAAGGCTAAGCCCTGGCATGAGAAGGCTGTCTTACTGACAGAGGCTAAATAGTTTAGGGGTGTATTCCTAGGGGTTAGGACCCGGAGGAATCAAAGTTCACGTTTATTGTCATTCAATAGCACAAGTACAATCCGACGAAACAGCGTTCTCTGGTCATCGGTGCAAAACATGCAAACACACAACCAGCCCCAAACACGTGCAGATGGGAGATACATATGCATATACAGTGCATTTATAAAAATAAATCTGTGTGAGCAGTTCATTTAGTCCTTCAGCAGTCTTTTTGTTCCATCATACAAAATCCTAATGGAGCATGACAGAGTAGATGAGATGTATTCACTGGTGGGAGAGCCACCACCAAGGGAACACAGCTGCAATATAAGGGTCTAGCATGAGATGCACATAATTTTATTTCTCTCAGAGATCGAGACTCCCTGGAATCCACAGCTACTTGGCTGATGAGGTCAGAACATTAGAGTTATTTATAGGGGAGTTGGATAAATATTTGAAAGATCCAAGAATTGAGGGTTGTAGGGGACAGGCACAGAGAAAGTGTTGCGACCAAGATAGATCTGCAGTGCAGCCAGATTAAAGACGGGGTGATTGTACTTTAGTGCCAATCTTCCGTTTATGCTTCCTATTATCAGTGCAGAATGAACAGTGCATCAGCGTAGGCGCTCACAATCAGGTGAAATAAATTGGCAATCAAACAAAACAAAGACAGTTTTTCAAATAAATTACTGTCGCTGACTTATGTCACGAGCTGAGAAGACGAAATCTGGCAGACGCTAAACACAGAATGGACACCCAAAGGGAAAGAGAAGCACTGAGTTGTACCACGACCCGTTGGAAACCTGGCCTCTCGGAAAATGGGCAGGAGCAAATTCGCAGCAAAGTAGAGGAATATTTCACGATGCCCCACTGTTAATTTTCCTGCAGGCCAGCAGTTGCCACCGTTTATCGTAGGTTTTCTTGCTTTACTCCCTGAACGTCGGGAGACACCATTTTGTTTTCGAAATGGGTCGTTTCTGGCAGACAGGCGCAGGCTCAGTCGCCTTGCTTGCAACAAATAAAACTGCCAAAAGAATCAAGCTCAGCCTTTTCTTTTTGCTGAGATATAACAAAACTGGTGCTGAATGAAACACAGGGGGAATGGCAGATAGATAATCAGAATCTTGAAAATCCTGTTGCATGTAAAGCTTTGATAGCACGCTTATGAAATATGTGGGGATTTTGATGATAACCTGTTTACTCGTACTACGCAACTTTAAACTGTTGTTGAATTATATTACAATTACAAGTAATTACAAGTTCTGGGCACGTGTTACAAATTATGATACGAAAACATTCTTTGAAGTACAGCACCTCCACTTCAAAAATGTCTGATCTATGAAACAGCTTTGTCAGACAGATGGCCGCTGCGTCCCTGATACAGCTTGTCCCATTAATTTATATCTGCATTGTGGCAGAATCAATTACCGAATTTACAGAATAGGGAGAGAAAATCTGACGCCAGATGTCATTGAACAGGGGAATCACTAGAATACAAGCATCTAATCTGTGCTGATCAACTGACCGATTTATTCATGGATATCTTCAGCATCTCACTCCAACAGAGTATGGTACCCACCTTTTTCAAAGAGGCCTCCATCACACCAGTGCCCAAGAAGAGTGAGGTAATCCGCCTAAATGACTACTGAGCAGTGGCCCTCACATCCAGTGTTTTGAGAGACTGATGTTGAAGCATATCAGCTCCAGTCTGAGCAGCGACATGGATCCATTCCAATCTACTTACCAAGAGCAACAAGTTTATGGCAGATGCCATCTCATTGGCTCTATGCAAAACCCTGGAACACCTGGACAGCAAAGATGCTTTCATCAGGATGTTCTTTATTGACTACAGTTCGGCGTTCAACTCCATCATCCTCTCAAAACTAATCACGAAGCTCTAAAACCTGGGCTTCAACACCCCACTGTGTAATTGGATCCTTGATTTCCTCACCTCTAGACCACAATCAGTGCAGATTGGCAGGAACATCTCCTCCACAATCTCCATCAGTCTTGGGGCACCACAGGGCTGTGGACTTAACCCCCAGATCTACTCACTTTACACTTATGATTGTTGGACTTGGTACCACATCAACAAATATGCTGACACCACCACAGTAGGGAGCTATATAAAAAAAGGTACGCTGACTCAGCATACTGGGGGCAGATTGAAAACTTGGCCAAATGGTGCACCCACAACAACCTTGCGCTCAATTTTACCAAAACCAAGGAGATGATTGTAGACATTTGGAAGGGCAAACCAGAGGTGGACAATCCAGTGATCATTGAGGGATCAGAGGTGGAGAGGGTGAAGAAATTTGAATTCCTGGGAGACATTGGAAACCCTGGCAAATTCCTACAGATGTGTAGTAGAAAGTGCTGACCGGCTGCACCACAACCTGGTATGGAGGCACCAACACCTCTGAGTGAAAAACCCTGGAAAAGTAGTGTTCAGAGCCCGGTACATCACAGGCAAATCTCTCCACACCCTCAAGGAAATCCATTGGGAACGCTTCCATCAAAGAGTACCAGCAATCATCATGGATGAACACTACCCAGCACAGGCTTTGTTCTCGCTGCTGCCATCAGGAAAGACGTGTAGTTGGCACAAGACTCGCACCCACAGGCTCAGGAACAGCTGCTACCCCTCCACCATCAGTCTCCTCAACAACAAACTCAATCAGGGACTCATTTAAGGACTCGTACTTGGGCACTGAAAATGTCAACACTGAATATTTATTTTTTTCTGTATTTGCACAATCAGCTTGTTTATATTTTTTCCTTTGTTTACATTTCTCTCTTTTGAATACATTTCTTCTTGCATACAGTTTGCACTACTAATAAGTTGGAATTATGCCTTGCCTGCAGGAAAAAGAATTTCAGGGTTACACGTGATGTCATCTGAACTTTGAAACCTGGAAAAATTAATGGAATTAAATATCATTATGATAAATTCCCTAAACCTGATGGTCATCCTCTTAGAATTGTAAAAAATAGTACACAGATAATACAGTATTTAGAGTAAGGTTCCAATGACTGCAACGGTCTTAATGGATTGGGAAATAATAAATGTAACATTGGCTCTCAAGAAATGTGGGAGAGAAGCAATGTACTGCTCAGACCAATTAATCTGAAATAGGATGTTGGGAAAATCCTGGAATCCATTAATATTGGCATTGGAACAGGATGCTTTGAAAACCAGAACATGATCGATGAGCTACATGGGAGAACGTATGATTGTGGTACATCTGGATTTCAAAAAACATTTGATGAAGTGTTTTGAATCAAAAAAACACATGGATATGGGACAATATGATTCAACAACAGTTTAAAGTTGCATAGTACAAGTAAACAGGTTATCCTCAGGTTGCCACATACTTACAAGTGGAATTGCCGCAACTATTGATCGTGAAGTACCAGCAAACGTACAAGGTATGAATATGGCTGAGATGAAAGGAACAAGTGCAAAGCTGTATGAAAGTTAACCATGGAGATGACGGGGGAACAGAGAATGAAGAAGAATCTGGCCGAAAGGTGTAGTGCTGACCAGCTGCATCTCAGCCTTGTCGGGGGGCACCAATACCTCTGAGCGGTAAGCCCTGCAAAAGGGAGTGGACACAGCCCAGTATATAGTCAAAACTCTCCCTCCCTTTTGGAAAATTTACATGGAACATTATTATCAGAGAGCATCAGCAATCATCACCACCCTCCCCCCCCCCACCCACCCAGCGCACGCTCTGTTCTCGCTGCTACCATCATCAAAAAGAGGTCTGGGTGCCACAAGACTAATATCACCAGGTTCAGGAACAGCTGCTCCCCCTCCACCATCAGACTCCTCAACCACAAACTCAATCAGACTCATTTAAGGACCCTTACTTTGCACATCATTTATCTTTCTGTAATGGACAGTCAGTTTGTTTAGATTTCTTACTTGTTTACATTTCTAACTTTTATACACATACCTTTCTTCTTGTGTACAGCTTGCAGTGACTTATAAGTAGACATTCTGCCTGGCTGGCAGGAGAAAGAATCTCAGGGTTGTACGTGATGTTGTGTATGTACTCTGACAATAAATCTGAACATTGAACTAATGTAAAATTGGCTGTCAACAATTCTAATATATGCATTTACTTGGAAATATTTATCTTCAATAGAAGACACAAATCAGAATCTTACCTTGATGAAGGGCTCAATCCCGAAATGTTGGTTATGTATCTTTGCTACATAAAGTACACTGTTCGACCTGCTGAGTTTCTCCAGTGTTGTGGTTTTATTTCAATTGCAGTGACTTCAGACTTTCGTGTTTTACTCCAGAATCTATTTGTATAAGTCAATGAAAGTGAAAGGTCATCAATCTGAAAGGTGGATATTGCTTCTCTCTCCACAGATACTGCCTGGCATTTGGACTATTTTCACTACCAGTTGGCTTTGCTCCACAGCTAGTGTGTCTGCTTCTCATCGATGTGGCTTCCTTTCTTTCTCTGTTAACATTTCCGGTGTATTTCTGTGAAGCAATTCTGTTCACTTTGGCATCATTTCAGGTTTCCATCAGTACCAGTTGCTTAATTGGCAAAATGTCAGCAAATTTGAAGTCCTGGAGCACAAGGGAAGAAATTAAACCGAGTTCAACTTTGGATTCACAGTCCATTTTGTGCAATAGGGCGGCCCAATACCAGGTCTTAAGCCTCATTTCTGTAATCAGCTAAGCTGTCAGCACCTGCTGCCTCCCAAAGCAGCCCACTACAGTCCACTGCTCCACAACTGCTCCCAGCTGCTCAACATCCACAGTAGCTCCCAGGTAGGCGCTGAGAGTCGGGAGGAGGGGAACAGTTCGCAGCCGACAGTGGGCAAGGGGACTGCTGAGCAACTTAGGGAAACACTCCTTCTGCCTGCAAATGAATCTCTGATCAAGGAAGCCATTAAAGTTGTGAGAGGAAAAAGAGTTAAACAAGAAAGTTTGGAGATGCTGGGGTCAAGTGCAATATGCAAGCGTGCTGGAGAAACTCAGCAAGTCACACATGATCCATACCTGATGGAGGGCCCAGGCCTGAAACTTTGGTTGCCCTTTACTTCCTATGGTTGCTGCGTGAGCTGATGAGTTTCTCCAGCACACTTGTGTGTCGCACAAAAGGTAAGAGCATATGATCTGTGTGTCATTCCAATGAGCCCACTTTCATGTGGTGGACTGGAAAAATCACCTAATCAATTTGAGTGATATTCTAGCTGAACATTTTTGTTTCTCTCTTAATTGCTTGTAACTATTAACCCAATCTAATGAATGCAAACTTGCCAAAAGCTCAGGGAAGACTAGTTCCTAACGCCCAGTGAGCAGAACAGTTAGCACCAGGCTGTTGCAGCGCCAGTGACCCGTATTCAAATCCGGTGCTATCTGTAAGGAATTTGCACATTCTCCCCCTACCCAGGGATTCCCCTGGGTGCTCCAGTTTCCTACCACCCTTCAAAATATACGGGCGGATGTCGGTCAATTGGGCATAATTGGGAGGCACAGGGTCGTGGGCCGGAAGGGCCTGTTACTGTGCTGTATGTCTACATTGGATTTTTTTGAAAATTAAATGGTGTTTATCCATCCCACAAACCATTGCTAACACAATAAGAATAATTTTATCCCTGCCGTGGAAGACCTGCCCAACATTTTCTGCTTTTAGATGGAATTTCTCATCCTGGGGATGAACAGATGACGGGGGCAGTATTTTCAGTGAAAAAGTAGATCCTACCTGACAAACCACTGACAATATGGCTCTTACTTCAGATGGCTTAAGGCACTTCATTCTCATTATTACAGGCAAATTGCTATTTCATTTAGGTTTTAATTTAATTCAAAACAAAATGTTCAGGAGTTGATTGCTGCAGACCAACCATCTTACAATTATCTAAGTTCACAAAATGTCATGGGAAACCAAATATTATTGTTTGAAATAACATGAGACTATGAAGAATGTCACTATTCTAACTATGAGAGAACCGTGCCTTTACCCTGCAATGGTTTGATGGCTCCAAGGCCAACTGTATTATGTGGGACTTGTGTTATTTCTTTCTTCAGCATCTGTGATTAGCAACGTCAATTTTGGCCCCACAGTGTTTCTTATCAATGAGGAGTTAATATACTCTGAGCATGTTTTAAGCACGTAAAGGTTGGCAAAGGCATTTACCGTCAGTTTTGTGATCATTCCTAAAGTGCTAACCTTGAAGAAGCTATAGCTAAATGTACTTTGAATATGATAATGAGGCAAATTATTCAACTATTTACTGTGGCATTTGGACTACTTATCAGTTATTGAATATACAGTAAAAACCCCTAATATCTGGCACCCATGGGGATTGGTAAATGCTGGTTAAGTGTATTTTCTGGTTGCTTGAGACTTGCTCTTATAATCCCTAACTAATACACCTTCATTGAGAATAAACAGCTTAAAAGTCAAAAGATAAAAATACTATACTAAACTTACCCTGAGCAAACTTCCCTTGCATTAATATATAAACCTTAAAGCAGGATTTTACTTTATTTTCAGTCATGTTCTTTGAAACTATTTAACCATCACTGCATCTGCAGGTTTCTCCCCCTCCACACGGAGCCGCTGAAAGATGAATAATAACATTACCGATAATTAACCGCTCCTCCCCCAAGTTTACAAATAAAGCTTTTGACCAGGGAGCAGGGATAAAGAGATGTTTTAGAGAGTCACCCCAATGTTGAGCTGCAAAAACCAGCTCTTCATCCTGGCGACCCCATTTTATTCAAACACAATTTTGCTCAGACTTTATTCTGAATTAGGCATTATAAGAGCAAGTCTCAAGCAACCAGAAAATTCACTTAACCAGCATCTACCAATCCCCATGGGTGACTTTATTCAAACAGCTGCTCTGAGCAAAGCACGACAAAGGCACACCACTGAACGTTTGCTCCCATCTTCGCCAAAACTTTATGTGTTACTTCAGAGAACATTTATTTATACCAGGGGTCTCAAACTCAATTTACCCGGGGGCCGCTGGAGGTAGAGTCTGGGTGAGGCTGGGCCGCATCAGGTTTTCCACAAGAAAAGCTCTTACAAAAACATTCCAATGTTATCAAATGTCTTTATTTTTATTTTTTAACACAAAATAAGATGAAAAAAATCAATTAATTAACAATTCGTAAGAAAAAAAATAAAATCAATCAGTAATAAATAAATAAAATGAAAATAATAATAATACAGCAGATATAGAAGACTGAAGAAACCACATCTAGTTGCTGACTGGAGAAATGTAATTATTATTATTCAGATTCAAATGTCTGCATTAACAGTTCTTTAACCTTTAACTTTCTGAACATGAATGGAACATTGAACACAAACTGTTATGAACATGTCTTCTTCTGCCGACTTCTTACTGCTAGAGATCTGGCAGCGCTTCCTCTCGCATAGCCAAGCCACATTTGGCTTAAGGGAGGAGGCAGTTGAGACCCTCAGTAGGGCTTGAAGATGCTCATCAGTAAGTCTGGACCTGTACTTAGCCTTATTGAAGTTCAAGGGAGAGAAGAGCTTTTCACACAAGTATGTGCTCCCAAAAAGACACAGGGTCCGCTTGAACATTTGGGAAAGCTCAGGGAAGCTGGGGGGTAATTCTCTTAAAAATTGCCCAAGCTTGTCTGCTTTTCCACTCATCTCCCTGAACTTGGTTTTGAGTTCAGAGTTGCACTGCAGGTCAATGAGCTCCATTTGAAGCATAGGAGGGGCATCTTGCACATCAAAGGAGAAGGGGTCCGCAAAAATTTGAAATGCGGTTCTGTTTCAGTGTTTAGCTGATGCGTCTTTTCCGCTTCTTTTTCTGTCTGGCTGAGCGACAACTTCTGGGTTCAGACTGGCCGCCGAAGCACGTGAAGCGGGAGCGGCCGCGGAAATTGCGCATGTGCTGCATGCATATAATGACAAATAGAAAATGCACACAAATATGCTTATATTCGCAATAAGCCCAGCCGATGTCCCGCCCCCGTGATTGGTAGGTACGTTCAGTTCTGCACACAACACTGAAAAGTGCCAATCATATCAAACTCGCGGGCCGCACTAACATTAAACTTTCATATTAAGGCGGGGCCACAAACTATCGTCCCGAGGGCCGCAGTTGGCCCGCGGGCCGCAAGCTTGAGACCCCTGACTTATACAATTTTAAACTTACATATTTATTACCTATTATTTTATTATTTATTTTAATTTTAAAATTTTATCTTCCTCTTTTTTTTTGCCATTTGCTTGAGGCTGTCGATTGCTTGAATTTCAGATACCAGGGGGTTTTACTGTATTAGTGCTGCTGTTGAATCTGGGAAATTTTGAAAGGTCGGGCAGTTTCATAGCAACACATCTTCATGACAATTCAAACCAGAACTTATTCAATTAAAAAAGTATTTTGAAGAGAGAGCATTGTTCTCCAGAGATGAATTTGCAAAATCATACACTGTAAATCTGGTAGCAAAGAATTGTTAGAATTTATTGCTTAGTATATGGTTAAAAAGTGAACTTGGAAAAAAAAAATCACAGTATAATTAGAAAGAATCAATATGATCTCATGACAATAAATCTGAAATCTGAATCTGCTTCCTCAGCTTTCTGTTGGGAAGTCTGTTCCAACGTCTGGCTACAAATTTTGTTGCTTGCAAATGACCGATGAGCCTATTGAACTCCTGGGTGAATTTGTCAGATTCCCTGCTAACTTGCTCCTATGACAAGCTGATGATGTCAGCGTGAACGTCACCCCACACAACAAACTTTTTTTTTGCAACTTCACGGACAAGGTTTGACACAAGCATTCCCTTCCAAAAGTTTGTGGGGATAAAATATGCTCGGATTGATCAAAACTAGAGTTAACTGATATTTAATTACTAACAAGAGAAAGGCCAGGAAGGGAATGTAAGAATATATGAGAGTAGACTTTCAGTGAGATTTCACGTTGTATTATCTTATACTTTTATTGTATTCATCATCAAATTATGAATTCAAGAATAATTAATGTCGTTAGTTCTATTATGTGGATAACAAAATAAAAAAGAATGATGTTAGTATTAATTTGATTTATCCGTGGAATTGTTTAAGCTTATTGAAATAAGATATATAAGTAGCTTCTAGATGTTTCCATGGAGGAGAGATAACCATTGTTAATCTCTATGAAACCCACCTTGCTCTACAAATTTTTAAATTAAATTAAAGTGAAGACCCATTCAGTACTACCATAGAAACAAAATCCCATTCAAATTTCTTTCAGATAGCAAACACCGGTTTCTTTGGGAAAGTAAATTTTTGTTAAACAAGTATTCATAAAGCAGAGTATACTTGTACATACTTCCACAGGTTTTCATCATTAGGAAATGAATGCTCAGTTAGTGTGAAAACAATGAGATTTTGTCAGCATTATATTTGGCTTGGAGCCTTTCTGAAAACTTGATGAATGATTAAATATATAAATCTATTCAACTGTAAGACATTATTGGTATTGATGTATGCATTATTTAATACGATATTGATTAAATACAGTGCTAAATTATTACATGGCTTTGTGTGAGATTTTGCAAATATCTGATTTTTTTCCTTGCATTCAGGAGAAAAGCAAAATCTCATTCAAGTGAGGTTGTGCCGACAAAGCAAATTTCTACCGCATATCGAAACATACAGCGAGACGTAAATTACACCAAATGAAGAAAGGATTTCACAAAGCCAGTATTAAAAAAGAAAAAAAGTAGGTGAAGAAGAGAGGAAAAAAATCCATCAGTGATAGTACAAGGTGAAGGGATCAGATTGTGTCTTGTTTTTAATACTTTCTGCCGGATGAATTGCTCCTGTACATCATGTAGTTTTTACACACCTAGGTTATTCCAACCCAAGCTCTAAAAAGTGGTTGTGTTTTCTTGTAAAAGTATCCTGAAGACTGATTATTTTACTGAGCTACGTGTTCAACGCACTTCCATTTCAATAGTTTTGTAGGTGAAGATCAAACTGTATTAACCGACGTAATACATCCTGAAAGTCATTTGCCACAAAACAATCACATTGCTAAACTTCTTTCAGTCAACAAATAGAGCATTATTTCAGTCTTCAGGATACTTTTACAAGAAAACACACCCCCTTTTTAGAGCTTGGGTTGGAATAACCTAGGTGTGTAAAAACTAAATGATGTACAGGAGCAATTCATCCGGCAGAAAGTATTAAAAACAAGACTGCCAGTGAAACACTGGAGCCAAACATTTCGAATATGTTGGCACAAAAATGAAACTTCATCATGAAGATCCTGCAGTTATTAATTATTGAAATATATTTTGGATGGCACTGGCTCGTGGGTATGTCCACAATTCAATACCTTAGTGTAATATATTTGTGGACAATCAAGTGAGACAGTAGTGTTAGTTCTGGTTGAGCTTTTATTCCAGTTAAGTTGAAGAAAGTGTCCTGACATACGGGTGAACAGACATGTCTATACCTGAGTCATGTACTTGTCTTTTTAAATGCTATCACGTCGGCAGTCTGACAGGTGGACTTCAACCGTGTAAGGGGCCACATTTCAGTAACTAATACTGAGCATTCCACTCATTCTTCCAATGAATAAGTGGAATTTAGTTGATTTTTTTGAGCTCTGGATGAGCACAATACATTGTGTTTCCATCGCGATTTCAGCAAGTTATCTGTTCTGATTATTGTTTCGCTGAAGAGCAGCTGAGATCCAGAGTTCAGTTTCATCTCAAAACACGTTAGTAATAACTGACACACAACAAAAATAAAGTTACAGGCCATAAATACAGATTACAGATCTAACTGTTGTTGGAGGGCTGTCTGTTCAAATATTAACTGTGCAAAGTGCAAACATACTTCCTTTTCATTTCTGATTTAGCAAGTAAGTTTTGAGTTTTAATCAAAGCCGATGAAAGCTTGCAGAACAAAACTTATTAAACGCACTCCAGAAATAGATCATTCACAAGTATTCCCTGCCTTCATCTCCTGTTAATCCTCATTTTAAAGAACAGTGAAAGTTTTCTGCACCTACTAAAGTGTGGATCTACCCATTCATAGATTACTCCTGAAAGAAATTTAAACTGCGCTCTTCCAATCCTTTTCTTTCTTTCTCAAAAATTAGTGGTGTGCATTGTCAGTTGACTGAATCAGTGACTTACTCAGCAACCTGCACCTTATATCCTTTGTTCTGTGAAAGAGGCAAGATTTCCTTTTCTAATCACCAGTTTCCCAAATGCATGTTGTCAGATCAGATACTTATTGTCATGTAATAAAACAGAAATGTAATATTACACAAAATTGCCTTTAGTTTGCCATAAGGCAGACAGAGATTCACCATTCGCATTGCCCGGCATCGCTTACGGTCAGAGAAGCCCCTCAGACTCATTATCCTCAGCGTCCATGAATTTGTGGCCTCTGCAGCCGAGACTTCAGTTAATTTCAAACCATAGAACATAACAGCAAAGAAACAGGCCCCTTTGGCCCTTCTAGTCTGTGCCGAATTATTATTCTGCCTGGTCCCACTGGTCTGCACTCAGTTCTTAGCCCTCCATGCCTCTCCCATCCATGTACCTGTCCAAATTATTCTTAAATGTTTAAAATTGAGCCCACATTCACCAACATTTTACCTGGCAACTCATTCACACACTCTGTGTGAATGAGTTGCCCCTAAACTTTTCTTCTTTCACCCTTAACCCATGTCCTCTGGTTTGTATCTCACCCACCCTTAATAAAAAAGATCCTACCTACATTAACTCTGTCTATCCCCCTCATAATTTTAAAGACCTCCATCAAATCTCCCCTCATTTTTCTTCACTTCGGGGAATAAAACCCTATCCTCTTTAACCTTTCCCAATAACTCAGTTCCTAAAGTCCAAGCAACATCCAAGTAAATCTTCTCTGCACTTTTTCCATCTTATTGATACCTTTCCTGAGGTGACCAAAACTGCGCACGATACTCCAAATTTGGCCTCACCAATATGCTTTACAACTTTACCATAACATCCCAACTCCTGTACTCAATACTTATTTATGAAGGCAAATACGCCAAACCCTATATGCCTGTGATATCGCAGGGCACCCGAGCCCAGATCCAAACCTCCAACACGATGAGGAAGCCTTCACCACCCTGGACCCTTTGGGAGCCCTTCTCTCAAATTCTGGTTCCAATATCTGGTTCTCATAACATATTCTTGACAATCCTGCTTTTGGATTAGAAAAAAAAGTGTCTGTGGTTCATTGTCCATTCAGTAACTGGGTTGAAGCACCATTAGTTCTAAACGGAAATATTCAATGGTTCCCGTTGGAGCTACATGCAAAGAGTTGCCACTGTATTACTCATTGTGGTCACTGGGGTCAAAGTTAACATGAATAGGGAAACATTCAGTGACTATGTTCAATGATGGAAGTCAAATATGCGCTGAAACTCACTTGCATTCTTTCCGTGTTCTGCTGAGAATTGACTGGGTCTTCTGTCATCACTGAAGCTTGATGCGTAATATCCCTGTGCTAAGAACACACTCCCAATCTATAAGTCACTAGTTCTACTAGCGGACAAGACTACCGGCCACCATTATTTCAACTTTCAGCAGATGTGGTGCAGATGCTGCGGAGAAATGGATTGGGGGTCAATCCACAGGACCGAAAGAGTGACAGAGAGGATCGCTGGAGTGTCCCTTCCCCCCCCCACCCGCCCCCATCAACATGATCTGCCAGGGTCGCTGTCAGAAGAGGGCACGCAAATTCATTGGGGACCCCTTCCACTCCACGCACAGCATCTTCCAGCCGCTCCCATCAGGGAAGAGATACAGGAGGATCAGAGCCAGCACCAGGCTGAGGACCAGCTTCTTCCCACGGGCAGTGAGAATGCTGAACGACCAAAGGAACTGCTCACACTGACCACCCGAGACTCTTATATTCATGAAACATTTTGTGTGTGTGTGTGTGTGTGTGTGTGTGTTTATATTTGTACTGGTCCTGCACATGGACTGTTTGTCTGTATGTGTGTTATGACTGGCTTTGTGTCTGTGTGTTTTGCACCGAGGACCAGAGAATGCTGTTTCGACGGTTTGTACTTGTGCAATCAGATAACAATGAACTTGACTTGAAATGACTTGACTTTATCTGTCATATTTTTGCCGACTCACTCAGCTCATTTATATCCCCGTGAAGCCTCCTTGTATCCTGAACACTGCTCACAACCCCATTTAGTTTCCTGTCATCTACAAACCTGGAAATGTCACGTTTGGTTTCCTCAGTCAAATCAGTGTTAGAGAATATGAAGAGATGAATCTTACCCATCAATCCCAATAGGATCCTATTAGTCATCCACCAAGCTGAGAGAGACCTGCTTGCACCCATTTTCTCTCTGTGATCAACTTGGTATCCAGACCAGTACGTTAGTCCTAATTCCTTGTGCTCCAACTGTGGTGAACAGCCTTTTGAGTGGGGACAACTTAGGAGCCTGGCCAAGATGTAACACAACTCCAAGCACTGTTGAAGGACTTGGTAAAAAATCTACACTCACATGTAATTCAACCATCTGGTTCAAAGGCATCTACTTCATTACATATATTAAAAGGACTCTCTATTCATTCAGAACATTAAATTAATGGAATTCTGTTTCAGCTGTTTTTCTTGATAGACTTTGCACTTCTTTTATAAACAGTTCCATAATAAATATTGCTGATGTAATTGAAGTTTAATGTACAGCTTCAGTTGATTGCAAAGCCAGATGTGATATTTAGCTTTAGGACCAAGAAGAGAAAAAGCCACATTTGGTTGATAGCCCAACTATACATGAAAAATTACAGTAATAGTAAATATATATGATCCGGCTTTGAATGAGAGAAATATGAAACTTTGAAACAACTTCTGGATCTGCGTAAGACTGACCACAGAAAACTGGACTCACTTTTAAACACTTTAAAACAGGATAAAAGTTTAAAACTCTCCTCTATAAATGTGAGTTGAGGGTCAATTAATTGCTGACTTTAAATGTGAAGTTGATAGATTTTTATTTTAAAAGGGGCACAAGTTTAAAAAGCTTTAGCGTAGCATTGGTTGGCAATCACACAAACATTTGTGGAAGAGAATCTAGAGCTTTTGAATTGTGATGAGGTGCTACAAATGCCCTGTTTTGAGAGGAGGAAGATTCCAACCCTGGTCACTCTGGCCCATCCTGCAGAATGTATGGTGGTGCATTGCAACAAGAACCTTTGTGCACACAACCTGGACATGGATCAAGGTGAGGCCTTTTTGGGTGGACCTGGGCAAAGCCTTGGGGAAATTAATAGGCAAAGAATTCCCACGGGACCCAGAGTTGTTCCTGCTGGGGAATATGATGGATGCAAGACTTACAATGAAGCAAATTTTAAATCCAATTTGTAAGGTCACATTGGCAGTGGCCAGGAAGTGCATAGCAGCTACCTGGAAGTCCAACTCCAGTTTGAGCATTGTACGCTGGAATGCAGCTATGCAGAGCTGTGTTCCCCTGGAATAGATTACCTACAATCTCAGGAAAAAGCACAGTACCTTCCATAAAATTTGAAAACCGTATCTAAATTTCATAGGTGCACAGATTATAGGGTGGGCAGCCCTGCCTTGCAGCCTAGTTCCATCCCATCCCAATGTGAAAAGAAATAAAAAGCCATGGATAGGATATTGGCCAGGTCACAAGCCGCTGGGGTGCAACAAATCCATATATCCCATAACCTTTGTTGTGAGGATCATGAATGTCATGTTATGTGGTCCATCATATGTGATAAGGGGGGAGGGAGGGGTAGAAAAAGGGTGATGTATGATCGCATTTCACAAAGAAAAAGTGGCAAAAACTGAAGGCTTTTATTTGCAGGAGATGGACAGCATCCCTGTGTTGGTCACTCACACTGACCCCAGACTCAAACTGGGGGCAGGCTTGTGGCATGACAGCCTTTATGGGGAAGAAAGGGGAGGAGTCACAAGCCAGCCAGTGAGAGCAGGGTCAACCAGGAAAGGTACATATGACAAATATGTACAATGGTGGTTTCACCACAAAGGGCTGAACCTTGTACAGAACCAACGGTGAACCTTGTACAGAAATGGTGACAAGTTTTGATGAAGGGTGAGTTTGAAAACTGATAATAAAATAGTCCAAAAAAAGGAGAGAGTGAAGTTAGAATAGAGAGAAAGAGGAAGAGAGAAGAGAGGAAGCAAGAGAGGAGAAGTGGTTCAAAGAGGGAACAAGGCAGAAGCAAGAGCAGCTCAGTGCACTGCTGGTTTGATTTGAGCGGTAATTAGGAGCTGAATACTAATGGAGCTGAAAGGTACATCAGGTGTCAGGAAGGGAGGGCTATTTTTTTTAAATGAGAATTTTAAGCAATTTAAGAAAAGAAAGGAAGGAAATCAGACAAGCCCTAAAGGAATATAAAGAAGGCAGGAAAAAAGTCAAACCAGGAATCAGGAGGGCCAAAATGGCCCATGAAATATATTTGGTGAGTAGGATTAAGGAAAATCCCAAGGTATTTCACGTATACAAACAGAGAATAGCCAGGAAGAGGGTGGAAACGCTCAAGGAAAAGGGAGGGAATTGTTGCCTATTAGGAGTTCAAATGCAAGGGGGAAGTGTACAGAAAGTGGCAGACCCCTTCAGACTATTGATTTACAGAGAGATATTGGACTCCAGGTGTATAACAAGCCCCCCCCCCCCCCCCCCCAACTCAGGTTCAAGCAGTTTTATACTCATTTTGTTCCTGGTCTCCTTTAGTAGATGTGGTTCAGTTATCATTCTCATGCTGAGAAGCAACACTGACTGAGAAGACCCTTAATGGTGATTTTAGGAAAGATCTCTCAGATGACGTCTCTACATGGCTAACTTTACTCACAGATAATGTAATGGTCTTCCAAAAACCTAAGGAACTGATTAACACTTAATAATATCCATACATGTGATATATATATACCATACTTATCCTGCAACCAACCTTAATAAACCAGACCAACTCTTTATTATTGCATGTGGAATATTGCAGCATGTAACTAATGTCCAACAATATTGCCTAATTTCAAGAGTACTTACTTTGTGTAAAGCACTTTTGGACATCATCAAGAATTGGTTAGGCCAGTGGTTCTCGACCTTTTGCTTTCCACTCATGTACCACCCTAAGTAATCCCTTACTAACCACTGACCACATGGCCTCCTAGGTTAGAAAAGGATTACTTAAGGTGGTAGGTGTGTGGAAAGCTAAAGGTCGAGAACCACTGGGCTAAACCACATTCAAATTTTGCTTACTAGAGCTCAGGACATTGCAGATAAAAATAGAGCAAAATTGGAGATTCAGTTGTCGTTCCACTGAATGCAGCGATATTTAGAGCTGGGATTTTGCAGCTCTGACAAAAACATTGCAGCTGCTCGAGCTGTATACCACAGCAGTGATGACACTAGAGAAAAGTGAACAAAAATCACTCCCCACAATTGCAATCCCTAACTTTTAGGAAGAAATATAGCAAACATATGGATTTTTCTTCCTCACTTAATATTACATCCTAAAACTGGGCAAGCAACAGACTCCAAAATGGTCTAGGGATTCCTCCAGTCACAAGCTATACATTTGGAATGCTTCAATCTGCATCCAATTACCTCTCTTGTTCAGAGGAGAGGAAATTCATCATTTCTTGTGTATTTGTGTACATGAGATCCATGAATTCTGATATGCTTTACTGACAGATGACTGCCTTTGGCATGGGAAAACAGATTTTCCTAATCAATTCAGTGACAAACTTCCAAGGAACCTCTTTTAACAGATCATTTAACTTGATTTTACTTAAAACAATCTCTACTCAAAGCAGCTGTTTCGTCGGAACAAAGGGTCATGAAGTTTATTTTTGAGCTAGAAAGGTTTCCTTGGGACACAACAATGGGTGATTAGCCATATGTTTCTTACCACAGAAGAACTGCAAGAAGGCTCACTTTGAGGAGTGTTTACACGTTCAAGAAATATTTATTTTAATACCAAACCTGGTGAATCCAATTAAAAATTGTGAGCCTGATCATATGTTATATGTTTAAATATTTCTAAATAAATGTGTGAAATTAATTCTTCGCTTAGACAAGTCAAAAACAAATTTTATCTCCATGTCACCTGTTTGGCTACTCAACCTTGTGGTTTAGGTTGGAATATTGTTCATTTCAGGCATATGCATTGCATTCTTTTGTTTACAACATTAATATTGCCTCATACGTGCAGGTGTCATAAAGCAGTTGGAACAAATATGTGGCTTCTTCCAAGATACAAAAACAAAAGTGAGATTGTCTGTCACATAAATGGTTAATAAATATGTTCCACTTTTTCCAATAGGATATCACAATGAGGAAGTACAAAGAAAAGAAAAATACTGCAGCATTTAATTCATATTCTTCATTTATGAACGAAGGAAAAAAGCATTCTTTCCTCCCTCCCCCCCCCCCCCCCCACTACAAATCTAAACCTTTCTCTAAAGATACTCAGCTGTTACCAGCTGTCTTTATAGTCCGTACAACAGCACCTATTCTGCTTTTGGCTATAGTGCAGAATCAGCCCAGTTTTTAAAAACACTAAAAATAATGCTGGAAACACTTAGGTAAGTTAGCATGTTCGGAGAGAACAGGCAAGTTAACACTTCACGTGCAACCCCTCATTCAAGTTTGGGTAAGGACGATTGACTCACCACAGATATAGTTTTATTGGGACCATAGACAAAGCTGTATGCCACTAAAGGCTAATGGTGGAAGTTGTCTGAATGTCAAATTAGAGAGGATTGGATTTCTCTTGGGTTGAATCCCAAGTTACACATGAGCAATAAAGGGAGATCTCCTCGGAAACACACCCATAGATGTGTCTCTGTCTATACACAATGACACCCAGGTAACACAGAGCAATGTTAAATGTAAATGCATACCCCATTCAGGAAAATGCATTTGCAATTTTTACTTTGTTCATTGTGGCTTAACAAATGATTCTCAAGATTCTTTTATTGTCATGTAATAAAACAGAGAATGTGATATGAATCGAAATTTCCTTTAGGCTACCATAAGGCTGGCAGATTCGCTATCAACAGAAATTGCCCCGTGCCTTGTGCAGTCAGTGAAAGGGAAGCAAAAGAGAGTCCCTCCAGGATTGCTGAGTGTCCATGCATTCACCTCCACCGCTGCTATGCACCCTTCAGTCCGAACCATCGGCAGCCTGAGCTCCAGATCCAAACCTCAACGACACGATCAGGAAGCCCTCAGCTCTCTCACATCCTGGTTCCGATGCCTTGTACGCCTTCAGCCAGTCTCCAGCAGCCCTCAGCCTGGTGTGAGTTGCTGGACCTCAGTCTCCAGCAGCCGGCGTGGGTTCTTCATCTTGGGTCACCAACAGCCTGCCATCTGTGTGTTCTTCAGACATTTTGTTTTTAAAGGACTGATAATTAGGATGCCTGCAAACTTGATTTTTGTTTAGTGCTTCAGAAAAGAGAGTCTTCCAACAAGTGACAGTTCTCTTACAGTGAAGGGAAGTAAATAGTAAAAAGGGAAATAAATAAATAAACTTCATTTCCTACACAATTCCTCAAAAATGGATTTCATTTTTTTTGACATTAGGATTTAAATCAGAACTTCTAAAAGTAAGCAAGTGTGCAATAATATTAATGTGATTTCAGCCTTGAAGAAATGTGCTCGTCCTGATTAGAGCAGAATCATTGCAGCAGGGTGTGGTGGTACAGCACCGGCCTACTGCAGGGGGCAACCTCTGTACCTGCAGGAGGGTAAGGGGACAGGACAACACCTGGCCGGCTGTCAATCAGTCGGCCTGAATGGATCAAGCCCCACCCGGTCGGGTGTCAATCACCCTCCGGGATATAAGCCTGCGCCGGCCTCCCGAGGCCTCACTCAGAGTTGCTGCAGCCACAGCCGGCCTGGCTCTGTGGAAGTCTTGGTGGATTAAAGCCTGTTGTGCGGTCTCTGTCTTTGTGTGTGTCTGATTCTGGCCAACAGCGCTTTCAGTTTCATTTTTCATGCAGGCCTTGGAAATTTCATAAACCTTAGAGGCACAATCTCCTCGTCAGCCCTCACTGGCAGACATGGAGGCAACAGCAGGGGGAGGATCAGTGTAATTGAGTATTCCTGTATCTCAGCTGCCCTCCCCATACCATGCCCAATGAATGTGCAACTTGCACATGAATCAGTGAGCCCAGCATTTGGTTACATTCTCCAAAAAGCACTTAACTGATTCAGCTCTTTGGAATGTACATAAGCAGTCTTTCATGAATTTTGGAACAGCCCTTATGAAGTGTCTTAATGGCAGGAAAGTGACCCTTTAAATGGCACCGAAAGGAAGACCATTGTGCATCTTGTTTTTCTGTTATTCTTAAACATCAGTTTCCTGGACCTGGGAGATCCAATTTGTTTGCAAGGGTCAAACGGGCAGAGCACAATGATTGGCATAATTAGATGTACCTCTGCCTCTGGGAAAACATTGGACATGGAGCATAACTGCAAGAAGCCTCACCAGTTCTTTGATTCGTGTGATATCACCCATAAGTAATTACCAACACTATTAACTCCCAGCAAAATCGATTTTAAACTGCTTAATGCCGAAAAAAAAGTTTCATGCAATCTGAATGTGAGACACGTACCTTATAGCAGGGAGGGTGCATCAGGGGCGAGGGGTGGTATATTTTCACCTTATTTCCTACTGGCCACAATTAAACCTCAGGTGTGTGTTTAGACTGCAAACTAGCATTCAAGGCTAAAATCTGTTAAACTGTAAACATCATAGTGTAGTTTTATAGTCTATTTTGGGTCATCGCTATGGAGACTCATCATTTGTCCATCTGTGTTTCCTCTGTAAATTTCAGCGTTGGTTGATATCATTCCCAATGATTTTATCTTCAGTTGGCAGAAGATAACTGAAGGTATCAGTTATTGTTTCGAGTTACTTAGACCATTTTTTAATATCGTGACAAGGCTTCTTCAGATTCATACCCTTTCTCCTACTGTCCATAAAGTATATATTTGCTTCTCTATCTTTTTCTTCATATTTCAAAGGTATTGTCGGGTATTATAACTAATATAAGGATTGGGGTAGAAATTCATCTCAAGTAATGGCACATATAGATCGATTCATCGGAGCAGCTCCCATTATTCACAGCACTTGTCAATAGTGCAGGCGCGAGAATTAACCAAAAACAGCTGAGTATGGTGGGGGGGCTGATCTGATCTGGGTATATAGCAATACACAAAACAAATTTCTATTACCCCTTCACTTTCAAGTGACTAATTATATACTTCCACTACATCACCAAGCTGAAGTTCATGTTTAAAAAAAAAAGAGGGCCCCTGATTTAAAATGTTAATTAGCTTCTCTTTTCACATGATGGACTGAGTTCATCCAGCATTTTATCTTATTATTTCAGCTTCCAGAATGTGGGCTTTTGTTTGTTTTAAAATTTGGGTTAAACATATGCTCTGTATCATTTCTTTAAAATAAAAGCCAGGTTTATATGAAACAATCACAAGTTTGAAAGCATTTAAAAGTCATAATCTATGAGTATTTTCAGTGGAAATCATTACTTTAAATGAATGGTAATACACTCAATGAAACCTCACCCAGTTCTTGCTTTTCTATCTTCCTTGAGATCCAAACTGCATTGTATCGGAAATATATCATATATCAGATGTGTCTATTTGCCCGAGGGCAATCCATCTTTGGGAATGATGGACTAATTTTCTGAACTCTCTAAATAGAAGTCAGTGAGGGGTAAAGGCTCAAGTCAAACATCACAAAGAAAGCTGAGTGTGAAGATTGGCCATCACTACCACAGAACGTATCAACACGAGTTCCTCTCTCAGCATTGCGATTTTGTCCCTATTAAGCCCAGGAATGGTGTGAACCATTCATATGCACCACTCTTTCCTCTCCCCACCCCCCCCCCCCCCCACAAAATGAACAGTCCCTGCCAACCAACAGGATGTAGACAATTGCCATTTTTTAGTAAAAGGAAGCTTTTGTTTACAAAAGTAGCAAATACAGTCATCTCTCCTGAGGCAACCAGAAGTGAGGATCAAAAATGGTTTTTCATTCAATAACCCCCACCATGTGTGCACCTAAATTGGCATTAGGAGAATTTCCAATGCCATAGGCAAAGAAGAGTTGATCAAACTCTTGTCTATTTAGACTTTAGTAAAGCTTTTGACAAAGTTCCCCACAGGAGGTTAGGAAAAAAGATGGAGGCATTAGGTATAAATAAGGAGGTAGTGAAATGGATTCAACAATGGTTGGATGGGAGGTGTCAGAGAGTAGTGGTGGAAAATTGTTTGTCCAATTGGAGGCCGGTGACTAGTGGAGTTCCTCAGGGATCGGTCCTGGGTCCACTATTGTTTGTTATATATATTAACAATCTGGAAGTAGGGGTGGAGAATTGGATAAGCAAGTTTGCGGATGGTACAAAGATTGGTGGTGTTGTGGACAGTGAGGAAGATTACCGTTGATTAAAAGGTGATTTAGGAAGGCTGGAGGTGTGGGCTGAGAAATGGCTGATGGAATTTAATACAGATAAGTGTGAGGTGTTACATTTTGGAAAGGCAAATCTAAATAGGTCATATGCATTAAATGGTCGGCTATTGAGATGTGCAGAGCAACAAAGGGATTTAGGAGTGATGGTAAATAGTACCCTCAAGGCTGATACTCAGGTAGATGGTGTGGTGAAGAAGGCATTTGGAATGTTGGCCTTCATAAATCGGAGTTTTGAATTCAAGAGTAGGGAGGTTATGATGAAATTGTACAAGGCATTGGTGAGGCCAAATTTGGAGTACTGTGTACAGTTTTGGTCACCAAATTATAGGAAAGATATAAACAAAATAGAGAGAGTGCAGAGAAGGTTCACGAGAATGTTGACAGGATTTCAGGGTCTGAGTTACAGGGAAAGGTTGTGCAGACTCGGGCTTTTTTCTTTGGAGCGTAGAAGATTGAGGGGGGACTTGATAGAGGTGTTTAAGATTTTAAAAGGGACAGACAGAGTAAATGTGGATAGGCTTTTTCAATTAAGAGTGGGGGAGATTCAAACTAGAGGACATGGTTTAAGATTGAAGGGGGAAAATTATAAAGGGAACATGAGGGGAAATTTCTTTACGCAAAGGGTGGTAGGGATGTGGAATGAGCTTCCGGCAGACGTGGTCGAGGCGGGATCATGGGTTACATTTAAGGAAAGACTGGATCGTTACATGGAGAGGAGAGGACTGGAGGGGTGTGGACCGGGTGCTGGTCAGTGGGACTAGGAGGGTGGGGATTTGTTACGGCATGGACTAGTAGGGCCGAACTGGCCTGTTCTGTGCTGTAAGTGGTTATATGGTTATATGGTAAATGGTGACACTGAGAGAGTGTTTCAGATTTATTGTCAGCCATCACATACAACCCTGAGATTCTTTATTCTGTAGGCAAGGCACAATGACCACTAATGGGTAGTGCAAAAAAAAACTGTACCCAGCATGACCATGTAAACAAATAAAGAACTGTAAACAGAGAGCGAATGTAAACAAACTGACTACGCTTCTTCAAAATTCGCTAACCGTGTCACGCAAATGATGTGGATGCCACAGTTTGTGTAGCAGTAGGCAGAACACTGTTACAGCGCTAGGAACCCGGGTTCAAATCCAGCCCTGTCTTACAGCTGTGAAACTATGCAAAACATAATTTCAGGATTGAAGGACATCCTCAAACATACTCCAGGGGCCGATCCTGGTTTGACTTACCAAAATTAAACACCCAACACTTATCAGAATTACATTCTATCTGCCACTCTTTGGCCCACCTTCCCCAACTCATCCTGTTTTAAACTTCAGTATCCCACTAAGCCGGTGCCTTCAGACAACATTGTCACCAGCAGTGTCATTTTAACAGAGGAGTCTGGACCATTTCAGCCTATATACTGTATTCCTAAAGTCACCAGTCATGTACCCAGACTATTATCGATCAATCTTTAGAGTATTAGAAATGGTGTCACTTGTCCATATTGACCATCAAGCCCCCTATTAGTCACCAATTTGTCTGTGCCTTTTTATGCTTTAGTAATTCAAGGGTTTGTCCAGATACTTACTAAATGCTGTAAGAATACTTTCTGTCACCACTCTCTCCAATTCACCTCAGAGAAATAAAAATCTTCCTTCTATTCCTTCTAAATATTTTACTCCTAAACAGAGCAATATTTCTCTTGGAGATGCCTCTACTGCAGGGAAACACATCACCATCTACTCTATCCACATTACTCAGGATTTTTACGTGCAGTACATTTGCTTATTTTGTTGTAAATTTGGTAAAAATCCCCGTTATGCAGAATTCAAGCAACTGCAAAAATAAAATGCAGAAAATAAATAGGTAAAAAAACCCACCAAAGTTTAAAATTGGCATCCCCTAGTAGATAGTTCACCAATCATGCAACCTCAGGCAACCAGAAAATTTACTTATCCGACATCTACCAATCCTCCCCATAGATGTCGGATACCAAGGATTTTTATAATCTTGTGTTATTTAACCCTCAAGAATTAGGGTGGCACAGTTAGCGCAATGCTATTGCATTGCCAGCAATCCATGTTTGAATCTGGCACTGTAAGAAGTTTGTAAATCGTCATATCCCCCACCCCCCCACCAATTCGTGAGAGTTTCCTACAGGTGCTCCAATGTCCTCACATCCTTCAAAACATGGGGGAGGGCGGTAGGGGGGGGGGGTGTGTGGGGAGTTGTAGTTTAATTGGGGAACTTGGGCAGCAAGGGCTTGTGGGCCGGAAGGACTTATGACTGTGTTGTATGTCTAAATAGATTTAAATAGGGCAAATATAAATAAGTTAGGATTTTATGAATAAAATTTCTCCATTGCATTCATTCAGAAGAGAAACAAAGACATCAAAGTGGGGTAAAGGAGACAGGAATATTGATGAATTAAAAATAAGGATAAACTCAAGAGAATGCTAATTAGCACAGTTTCTTGTCATATTACCACCATTATGAACTGACTGCGAATCTGTTTTACTACAGTAAGCATTTTCTCCTACTTTTTCCAGTTTTACTACATCCTAAGAGCTTTGAGCACCGCCTTGTGGTGGTGTAATTAGTACCCAAGGAAACTTTTCAAATAAGTTTTAAATTTAGACGCACAGCACATTAACATGAACCCATGCCACCCAGTTACACCCAATTAACCTACAACCCTACACTTTTTTTGAAAGGAATGCCAAAGGGATAAAATCCAGTGATCATTGGGGGGAATCAGAGGTGGAGAGGGTGAGCAAATTTAGGTTCTTGGGAGTCACTGTCTCAGAGGATCTTTCTTTTACCTAATGCACCAATGACATCATGAAGAAAGCACATCAGCGTCTCTTCTTCCTCAGGAGTTTGTGCAGGTTTGGTAATGACACCAGAAACACTGGCAAATTTCTACAGAGGTGAGGTGGAAAGTGTGCTGACTGGCTACATCACAATCTGGTATGGGAACACCCATACCCTGAGTGTAAAGCCCTCCAAAAGATGGTGGACACAGCCCAGGCAAAACCCTCCCCACTTCAGGGAACATGCTATCAGAGGGCAGCAGCAATCATCAAAGACCCCACATGCCCTACTCTCGCTGCTACCATCAGGAAGGAGGTGTTGGTGCCACAAGACTCGCACCACCAGGTTCAGGAACAGCTGCTCCCCCTCCACCGTCAGACTTCTCAAGGACAAACTCGATCAGAGACTTATTCTTGTGCACTTTATTGATTTTCTTCCCTTCTCTTTGATTTGTACAGTCAGTTTGTTTGCATTCGTTATCTATTTACTGTTCATTTATTTGTTTACATGTTTACGCTGTGTACAGTTTATTTTTTGCACTGCCAATTAGTGGTAATTCTGCCGCGCCCGCAGGAAGAAGGAGTCTCAAGGTTGTAAGTGATGTCACGTGTGTACTCTGACCATAAATCTGAAATAAATAAATCGGAAATAGATCTGGGGCAACTTCTGTTGACAGCACTTTAAAATGTACATTTTTTTTCTGCACAAGGATATCATGGATAAAGATGAAAGTGAAGTCAGTATTTTAGATTTACCACAGTAAATTTGTTCACGTTGATTAATATTAACGAGGGTGCGAAAGACTATACATACCAAATGCCTTTCATCAGAATTTTGCTTGTCCTCAGTTCAGTGGAGGATTTTTCTGTAAATCATTTATGAGATTAAATTATCTGTGACCTGTTGCTTAACCTATTAATAATTCAATTACAAATTTTGATTCCCTCAGGTATGAGGTCATGGTGTGACCGCCGGAATATGTCTGTTTTTGCTGACAAACAAAATCAACATTTAGATTTGAAATGTTGTTATTTTTTCAGTGTGGTTTGGCAAATTCTAATCAATATGAATTTTATATCTATCTTATTCACTAGAGAATGTTTAGACTATGCGGTTTTCACATTTTGACTATTATCAGTGATCAGGTGGCATCACACAGCCAGAGCTCTGTCCACTGACGTCTCAGAACTGAATTCAATCCAGATCTTTTCTCTGAAGATACATGAAGTACATTTTAAACTATATCAATTTTTAAAAAAAAAATACTCAAGTAATCATTCCACCGTAATAACGATTCTAAATTCTGGTGGGCAATGATGGTTATTAACAAAGCTGTTGAGAGTTACCTGGGGAAAACTGCACACAATACATAATCCACAAGATTGCTGATATGGGAGAACATGTAGCTGATGTTGGAAGCATATACAGCAAGTGTTCTTCTGTCAGCATGTTAACATATTTTATACAATAAACAAGTCAAGGAAAGGCAGTGACTTACACCTCCATATAATTTTTCAAAGTAGCAGCGTATATTTATAACCTGGGTAACTAATGCCTGCTTTACTTCACCAAATGTTCATCAAGCAGGTTCACGGTGCCCTCCTTTATCCTCAAGTGCAGATAAAGCAAGAAGCATTCCTGAAATTCACTCCATGACATTTTCAATGAAGCATTCTATTGAATTCAGGCAGAACTACACAGGAATACAGATAGATTTTGGCAAGAATTATTTTCCAAGTCATAACTGTTTAATGCTGACGGACCATTTCTCTCTCTAGATAACCCAATGTCAGTCCATCAAATTAATGTTATCCCCATATTCTTTAGCCGAGTCCCAGACATATATACTGAGCCACCATAAGGATTTAGTATAGCTTTGCAATCACTTATCTCTGAAACAAATACTGTAGATTAAAAAATATCTTTCAAAAGCTTCAATCATGGAAGGATAGCATCAGGGAGTTCTTGGAAATTTGTGAAATTGTGAGAAAATACCAGACACATTTCTTTGAAGATTGAAGGTGGTGTGTTAAAATAGTTCACAATGAAAGCAGAGATCAATCGAGCTGCTTCTTATCAACTCCATTATTAACCCCATTCCACATAGTCACAGACCATGTCAGAGGTAACAATATGAGATGATGACTTAGAAGGGATTCGAGATCAAGAATCGTCAAAGGGACCATGTTGAAATATCCGAAAACTCGCTAGATATTTTGATATCGGAGGAGCTAGGTTTTAAAAAGGATTGGGGCCATTATATCAGTCCTTTTGTAAATTGTTCCATATGGCATTAAAAGCTCAAGTTTAACAAATGCACTTTGGATTCTTTTGAAATCCAGTAAAACAGAAAGAATTTTGAGTACCAAATGAAATGAAGGAGTTTTGACAAGGGTTAAATGTTATGGAAACAGCCATTGTGGAATAGTACCCTGGTCATATTAAGGCACCAGCACTGCAAAGGGCAGATTGTGGCTGAAAATCTATAGCCTAGGAATATGATAGAATGGGTCTCAAGATGTTTAAGAAGCCAAAGCGAAGATGAAGCCACTTCACTGGAAGAATGGAGACAACTGAAAACACGTCAGAACCAGAATTTATTCTCATTAAATTCGCTGTTATCACTCATTGGTCAACTACAGCTGGCACCTTAAGTGCGACACTGTTACCACACCAGCGATCGGGGTTCAAATCCCGCGCTGTCTGTAAGGAGTATGGACATTTTCCCTGTGTCTGTGTGAGTTTCCTTCGGGTGCTCCCGTTTCCTTCCACCGTTCAAAATTTACCAGGGTTGTAGGTCAATGGGTCCAATTGGGCAGCATGGGGCTTGTGGGCCGAAAGGGCCTGTTTCCATCCTGTATGTCTACATTTAAATTTAATTTAGAATATTAAGGTACCCACAATATGAAGGACATGTGAGCATTCAGGTGAATTGTTATTCATTTAAGAATACCTGATGTCAATAATAGGAATTTCATATATACTCACTGTAAACTTCACTAATGTCACACGCCATAATTAGATATAATAGCACTGTATATTAGTAAATGATTGTAATATCATTCAACAGTAGACAACACTGACAAAAGACAAAGGAGGAAAAACCCAATACCAAACCCCAACCAACCAATTTTCCCCTGCAACTGCTGTAACCATGTCTGCCTGTCCCGCATCGGACTTGTCAGCCACAAACGAGCCTGCAGCTGACGTGGACATTTATCCCCTCCATAAATCTTTGTCCGCGAAGCCAAGCCAAAGAGAAAGAAGAGATTCCTAATTTACATGGACAAAATAAGCCAAGCCTGCCACTTGCATATGTATTTCTCCAAAGGGATACAGGTAAACAATCAGGTTTAGGACATATTTGTAGATGGCATGGTTCCAGCACAAGTGACCGAAGTTCGAACCCAGTGCTGTCTGAAAGGAGTTGTACATTCTCCCCATCTCTGCATGGGTTTCCTCCCATCCCTCAAAACTTACTGTGGGGAGGGGGGGTGGGTTGTAGGTTAATTGTGGTATTTAAGCGACATGGGTTTATGGGCCAGTGTGGTCTGTTACCATGTTGTATGTCTAATTTTTTTTAATTTAAAATGTATATGGCGTTTTGTTCTTCAAGGAGCACTGAGATTAAATATGCAAATACATTTAAGAATTTGTGGGATTAAAAACAGGGAGTTCTATTTTGATTTGTTTGGGTGTCATTGGAAAAGCTGGCAAGATCATTTTTAATGATCACTCATTGTTGACCTGAGAAGATAATAGTGGGACTTGAACTCCTGCAGTCACAGTGGGGATAATACTCCTGCTTATACGAGATAGGATTTACCCTTATTCATTCGCCGCGTGTGAGGAGCACTGACAAAGGTCACCCTTTATTGCCGAGTGTCCTTCAGAGCATGCACGGTCTCTTCATTGTCCTTGAATGGACCAGTCCACTGCAGAAGACAGATAAGAGTTAACCCTATGACTGTGGCCCTACATCGAGTGATCCCAAGAATTGGCCCCGTTTAGATGCAAAATCTGATTCAGACTACTGAAGTGTTTTCACTCACTAACCCAGATGACAAACGCTTGCTCCTTACCCACCTCTGAGATGGTTTTACTGGCAATGTCATGGACACCAGCCAAGCTTGGCCTGGAGGAGTTTGGCCCATTCTTTATTGGACATGATTCAGTGAGAATACCAAACTATTGCTTGACCAAATGTTGCTGGTTAATGTGAGGCTGAAGTCAAAGAGATTAGACTGAATAAAGATACGAAGGAAATTGGTGAAGCAGGCTGGTTTTTAAACAATTTGGTACCTTTAATCTGGTGTGACCCAGATTTACTGAATCAAATTATATAGTTGGATTTGAAGCTCTGATTCAGCTGACCAGACCTGTTATTCATCATTTGTTGCTTTTATATTTCCTTAAGGCAATATTAACCATGACCAATCATCTACAATACAATAGGATGTTAAAAATGCAATTCTCAAATGCAGCAAGAGATCAAAACATTTGGAATATGGTAAAAGGATATTCAACATGCATCATAAAATATTATTTCTAATGTATAATTGCCACACAGGATATAGTGGTATGTAGCACCCTCTGCTGTATTGAGTAGCATTACAATTTCTTTCCTCTCTCTACTTAATTAACTATGTAGGGTTTTTTTTAAATACAGCTGCTGCATTCCTGGAAATTATTCCCAATTTTCCAGAATTCAGTCTGTGTTTAAAAAAAAATCAGAACGGGAATAAGGACTCATTCCCGTTCCGGCACTTTACCTCTTCGACCCCCAGTGATTTTCACAGATCACCTGCAGTCTAAACTGAACTGCAGGTGATCCATGAACAACGGGCTAATGAATATAGGGCGTCCACCCTATGAAAGTACCGCACTTCAGGTATTCTGCCTAAACCGCCCGTTCCAAATGCTGACAGTTCTGTACAGGCTTTAAATGGCCTGTTAAACAAGCCATCAGCATTTGTAAATAAAATCCTGCAACTGCAGAGGTCTGTGCCCAGGATGCGGTGCCCGAGCATGGCAATGACCACAACAGGTTGCAGACTCTCAGGGAACAGAGGACCGGCACAGGGCACCAGAAAAGAACATTTCCTATTGAAGAGGCATAGATGTCTCTACAGGGAAGGTGGCCATGGCAGTGGGCCAGTGAAGGGTTCAGCAGCAGAAGGACCCACAAGGCCGGAGGACCCCCAAGGGCTGCGAGAGACTGGCTCATGGGAACCAGGCATCATAGCCTGGGTTTGAGAAGGAGTTGAGGGTAAGAAGGGCTCCCAAAGGGCCTTGGGCTCTTCCTGATGGTGTCAGAGGTTTGGATCTGGGCTGCCGATAAATCAAATAGGATTCTGTGCGGATGCTCTGGAGGTGAATCCATGGACACTTTATGATACTGCTGGGACTCTCTTTTGCTTTCCTTGGCGACTGTCTGCTTTATGGCAGGTAGAAGGCAATTTTGTGTAATATGACATGTTCTCTACTATTACATGACAATAAAAGGAATCTTGAATCATCATCGCTCCTTTAAGTTTACATATGAAGAATAGCTACCTGGGCAAATGATGCAGCACGGTGTTACAACTTGTGGAGTCACTGCCTCACAGCACCAGAAACCAGAGCTCCATCCTGACTTAGAGTGCTATCCATGTGGAGTTTGCCTCTGCTCCCAAGGACCGTGCGAGCTTCTTCCATCTTTTCCACTCCCAATTCCATCTCTCTTCCCTACCCCTCGCGCTCCTTATCCTGTTCCCTCCCCACTCACAGAGCCATCCACCCCCCTCCCCATTTTCTGTTGTGCTCTCTCTCCCTTATCCTATTACCTCTAGCTCCTCCCCACCCCTATTTTATTTAGGAACCTGCTTACATTTTGTTCATGATGAAGGGCTCAAGCCCAAAAGGATATCTATCTATCTCTATATCTATCTATCTATCTATCTCTATATCTATCTATCTATCTATCTATCTCTATATCTATCTATCTATCTATCTATCTCTATATCTATCTATCTATCTATCTATCTCTATATCTATCTATCTATCTATCTCTATATCTATCTATCTATCTCTATATCTATCTATCTATCTAACTCTATATCTATCTATCTATCTAACTCTATATCTATCTATCTATCTATCTCTATATCTATCTATCTCTATATCTATCTATCTATCTCTATATCTATCTATCTATCTCTATATCTATCTATCTATCTCTATATCTATCTATCTATCTCTATATCTATCTATCTATCTCTATATCTATCTATCTATCTATCTATCTCTATATCTATCTATCTATCTATCTCTATATCTATCTATCTATCTCTATATCTATCTATCTATCTCTATATCTATCTATCTATATGTGTATGCACTGTGGCCTGGAGAAACTCTTTTGTTGGGTTGTATATGTACAGTCAGAGGATAATAAACTTGACCGATATCCCTGGGGGTTGCATAGGCAATTTACAGATATATATATTATATATAATATAATATATTTTATATATATATATATAAAATCACATTTACTCAAACAATTTTCATATTATATTTACTCATAGGCAATCAAGGACAGGTATCAAAATAATACCTTCTGGCACTAAATACCAATCTACCTGATTTACAGCCAACCCCTTAAGCAAGATGACATCTTACCATTTCAGAAGTCCTTCAATGTTTGAAATACCTAGGGAAAATACAATTCCTTGTGTCTAATTAGTACAATACCTATTTAATGCTAATTTATACCCTTTTGTCAAAGTAGCCCTTTCTAATTTCCATTATTAGGAGGGCTTTTGACAGTATGTGACATTTATGAACATGGGCAATGTTGTGAAAGGACAGAAATGCATGTCCAGCTTTTGCTATATTGTAACAGTTCTTTTATCTTGATTTACTTCACATACTACAGTATTCACCTTCTTTATGCATTCATAAAACAGTGCAGGAACATGCCTTTTAGCCCATGTGTCCGAACAAGATGCCCAAATCAAACTAAAACACTACTGCTAGAACTACGTAAATATTGCTCCATTCCCTTCATACTTTTTTTTATACATTTTAGTTTAAGCACATAAAAACAGAAGATGCTGAAAGTGCAATGGAGATTTCGTGATGTGAATTTCAAACGATTACATCATCATAGCTTGACACGCACTGATCGACCTGCTCTGCATTTTCATGCATGTTATTCCAATATTCACAGGCTCTTCTATATATACAGAAGATAGACACTTTGAATGACAAAGGGTTAATTCACAATTAATGGGGTGGCTCAGTTGGCGTAGCAGTTAGCACAAAAACCTTCACAGCACTGTCTGTAAGTTTGTATGTTCTCCCCATCTTTGCGTGGGTTTTCTCCGGGGGCTCCGGTTTCCTCCCACCGTTCAAAATGTACCGGGGGGAGGTGTAGGTGTAGTTGGGTGGCACGGGCTCGTGGGCCAAAATGGCTTGTTACCATGCTGTCTGCCTAAAATTAAATTTATACTCTTAAATTCTACTGTTGTATCTGCTTCCACCACTACTACTGGTGGCCCATTCTAGGCACCTACAGGGTATAATATAGTATTTGCCCTGCACATCTCTCTTAAACATCCTCTTCCCCCATGTTAAATGCATGACACTTTTACTCTGGGGAGGATTAATTCCTGGGCAAAGCAGATTTCTGAACACTGTATCCCATTACACACATTTTTGGACGTCCCTCACCATTATCTCCTGGATTCTCTCCATTGAAGATGAAGTCCAACAGCTTTCAACACATAACCTGAGGTCCAAGAATTAACCTAATCCTGGCTTTAGTTACTCACAACAAATTATCTGGAGTGTTAAATCGTGCACTTTGATTTTTTTTCCCTGATGACTGGATAAACAGGCTTTGCATCCTCCAAGATCATTTCCAAGACCACAAAACAATTAACCACATAAAATTATTCAGGGCTTTAAAACTTACAATATAAGACCAGAAACGGATCAAAAACTTTACAACTCTGAGGAAAAAAAATGCTGCCTTCTCTCAAATGTCAAAAAAAAAAACACATCTTATTTTGGAAAAAATTGACATCTGGTTCCAGATTATCACACGGAGGAACCAACTCCACTTCTTATCAAGACCTCTCAGGATTTGCTCATTCAAGCTATGTGATAATATTGATCAAATTTATTAAAACCCTATATAAATGCATACATCCAAAAATTAAAGTTACAGGTATCTTTAATGCAACTGCAACTCTCTTGTATAATGTTTATTATTTGATACATCTTCTGAAAACTAATTTCGCTTTCTTTTATTTGTGTCGTGGCCATGAAACACAGTTTGGTTCCGCTATTGTAAGCACAAAATTTTCACTGATGGAAATAAAGAACAAATGAAATAAGCAAATTGTCATAGCATTTTGTCAGAGCAGAATGATTAGTGCAACCCTGTTGCAGCACTGGAGAACAGGGTTCAAATTCAGCATTGTCTGTAAGGAGTTTGTACATTTTCCCCTTATCTGTGTGGGTTCTTTCCTTGCACTCATTGCTGGATTAATTTAGTAGCAAAAGTAGCATATGCTATACCTCTGCAGGCTCAAATTGTCAAGATGGTTTGCACATGGCTGGGAATCCCAGGCAGAACCAGCTGACTCAGCTCTGACATGCAGCCTTTCTGCATCAGAATGGGATGGAGCGAGAGATAGGGACACATCTTTCCATCCCCCACAAAACCAAAGATCATCATGAGGTGATCAAACCTGGTCTGAACGAAGAACTAATTCTTCTGCACTTTTTTTTTTAAAAAAACTTTGTGGCATGCTTTGCCTGCTTTCTTTTGAAAGAGGCCATTTTTCGTCAAAAAACCAAATGCTGTTTTAATACATGGGCGATTATGCAAATAGCAATACATCCTATTAAATATTGACTCAATGGTTCTGTTAAAAGGCAAGTTAAAACAATTGTTATTTTCAACAAAGCTGAGAAATGATTCCCCCCCCCAGTCCCCACCCATCCTAAAGTCAAAATAAGCAACATGGCACGAAGACCCAGGAAACATTATCACTGGTGGATTAGAAGATGATGATAACTGATTTACCGATTACGTTGAAAACACACAGCAACTATGGAAATGCAGTTACACTAAAAGTTCCTGAGTGGTTGATAATGTTGCGTTCAGGAAACAAAATCTTTCAGTTCACGTAGTTAGTAGTTGTGAGGGTTAGCTGAAAATAACGTTGACTAAGTGTAAAGCAGAAATAAAGGATAAATTTTGTTTTTAAAAAAATTTGCAGACTTACCTCTGGAGTGGTCATTTACACTGCACTTTTCCCCAAGTACTTTTACACTGTCTTCCAATGTTGCAGAACGTCATATTCATTAACCCAATTTCTTATGTTGAACCTGCAATCAATTTACACTGCAACCGCTCTGTAGGAATGTGTAGGGGTCCTGGAGGAAAAATTACGGGATGGATTCAGCAAATAAATTGTCAGGACATTTTTTTTTTAAAAAACACACAGCGGAGCAAAAAATTTGAGCAAATTTTCTGCTTCTCAGCGGCTGTGTAAAAGTGCCTAATGACTCCTGCTTCCCTTTGCAAATCCTGATGTTTACAAAAGGAATGGCAGCAAAGGCAGATTAATCTGTAGCTAGGTTGCCTTTTAGTGAGAAGATGTCCTTGACAAGTTAATTAAGCAGCATCCTGTAAAACTAGTCTATTTGCATTTCAAATCCTGGCCACGATGCAAATGTGGACAATTCTGGATTAGAGCCTCATGAATATGCTAATCTAGTTGTGGGCAACTTTTCTCCAGGTAGTCCTTCTGTACCCACCCTAAAAATTAAACAATCCCCCCCCACCACCACCAAGGGAAAAAAAAATTATCTGCCTGCTGCCTGAGCCACACCCCTCACTCCGCCATTCTGGAAAAAAAATAGCAGTTTGTTTCTCTGTTGAGCTTAGAATAGACCAAGGCAGATTTTCTCCGAGTTTCCAGAAGGACCTACTTCCTCAAGTCACCCATCAAAGTTTGTATCCATTCTAAAATGCACAAGGCTGCATTTGAAACGATTTATCGCTTTCAGTTCATCTCTCTCCTCTGAATTTAGCTTACCCTGGCATTTGGTGTCCTACTTGCCCCTTTATTTTTCTATTTTAAACCATGAGATGGTTTAATATTTAAGTGTATTTTTAAAATCTATAAGTATGCTATTAGCCCTGCACTATCTTAATCCGGCCCTGTGGCACTCCCATTCATCCACCCTGGAGGAAAATGTACCGGGTCTGTTGGTCCATTGAGGGTAATTGGATGGCACGGGCTTGAGGGCTGAAAAGGCCTGTTACCATGCTATATGTCTAAGTTTATTAGATAATTAATCCTTGCACATTTCAATTGGAAGTGGAGAGGATTTGCCATAGAATATTTGGCCTGAATGAGTGGCAACACTGGCAGGAGGACTTGCTTCCTTATACTCTAACAAGTAACATGCTTTGTTGAGCAAATGCAACAAGCCAACACTATATTAAAAAAAAGTGAGCCTTCTATTATCCACAGAAAATTGCATTAACTTCTTCAAAGTTAAATAATGTAAATAAGTTTTACCAAACAAAAATTTGACGCCAAGACACACAAAAGAACAGGTGAACAAGCACTTGGTTAACAAAATTTTAAGACACATTAAATCAGCCGTTCTCAATGGGGTGTACAAACTCTCCCTCCTCCCACCACCCCCCTCCCCCCACAACCAGGGTCCACATTTAAGAGGAGCCACAGACTGAAATCATAAAATTATTTTCCGTAGTAGGGTATAAGTAAAGAAGGATTCCACCCAAACAAATGCTTCTCAAGGAAGAGAGGGCCTCACAAGCTTTGAGCAGTCCTAAGGGGGCCATAGCAAAAAAAAAGCCTGCTTTAAATGGAAAGAGAAAGCAGGAGGAAAGTTTGATGTGGATGACTGCACATTTGCCAATAGTGAAATAATTAAATTCATAGGACAAGAAGCCAAAATTGAAGTAGTAGAGATCTTGGTGAACTAAAGGGCAGCAGATGTTGGAGAGTTCAGGACCTGGAATTGTTGCAGGGACATATTCAAGACATTCGTAGGATTTTGGTAAGAGTATTTCATTTTATTGAAAACTGTTAGACACGATCATTATTATCATAGATGAAGTGTGTTTCTTAATAGAACAAAACTTTTAATCCCCAGCAATCAGAGATGAATATGAACTTGGGCCTTGAATCCTGAATGTAAAATGTTGCCATAAAGTCAAAATGCAGGGGGGGGAAAAAAACAAATATAAAACAAAAACAATTAAAATTGAAAACAACTCAAAAGGTTTCAGTGTGAAATTTAAATCTTAGTTTTTTTTTAAATTTAGACATTCAGCGTGGTAACATTCCACTTCGGCCCACAAGCCCGTGCCGCCCAATTTTAGACCCAATCAACCTCCACCCTTGGTACGTTTCAAACGGTGGGAAGAAACCGGAGCCCCCAGGGAAAAAACACACAGCCATGGGGAGAACATACAAAATCCTTACAGAAGCATAGGATTCGAACCCAGGTTTCGATTACTGGAACTGTAAAGGCATTACACTAACCACTACGCCAACTGTGCTGCCCCAGTTGCAAAACAAACCAAACAAAAATTCTAAGCAAGTGTTCTGGTCACTTATTTCCTCAACATGTTTTTATTCAGCATTTTAATGTAAGATTATGTACAAAGTTGAACAACCCTCATTCATGTCGGTTTAAGATCTGTATAAGAAATTCTGGGAATATTGCAAATAGAAACAAAAAAAAGTGTAGCTGAATGGCTTCGATCAAAGTATTATTCAACAGTAATTTTTCATCAAAAATCCTCTTAGAACATGTATTCATTGGGTACAAAGTAAATTTCTGCTTGATTATACTGGAATTGTTATAATGGCAGGTGCTGTAGTCTACAAGCCTTTTCGTTAAAAGATAGCACCTTTATCAGGTTGGTCCAGCCTGACAATCACATTGTAGTCAAGTAAGTTTCCAATAGTTTATCAAATAGTGTTCTCATATCCTTTACAGTTCATAATATCTGTTCTCTCAAAGAATCTCAACACTGTTTCATTCCAATCAATGTACATGTGATCTTAATCCTCTCACATAATTCTTTTTAAAAAAAAAACACAAGTAACAATTACCTGTACTGAGTTCCATCATAAAAATGAATGAATGGTTGCCAGTAAATTAGGAAGTATTCACTTAAAATAAATTTCTTATGGAGGTTAAACTAGATCAATTAATATCTTTAATGAACAAGACAAATTCTATTTGCTTTCTGCCACTGTCTTCCACAAATAATCACTAAGAAACCCTTCTCTAACTGACTTCACTTAAACATGAGTGCAGCAGTAAAGATATTTGCTTTTGCTCTCCCTTGAAGCATGTTCAAAGGATAGCTATTTTAAGTCTATTATATATAGAAATGTTAGAAAGCGAAGGAAAAATCCTTGTACAAAGCGAACTCCAAGTTTTCAATACCCTGAAGACATTTTACTTGAGACAAAAAATTTAGAGAGTTTAACCGACAGAAAGCACCCTGATGAACATTTTATCTTACACTGTCATTCCGCTTTTCACAATAATGTTTACAGGTATTACAAATGCAGTAATTTTGCATGATTACTGCTGTTGTACCCTGTCCCTAAAATAGCTTGCTAGCTCATAGCCACCTTACACATGATGTAAATGCTTTGTTCTTTACCCTCCCCCTTCCTCTCCCCAACCCCACATTTGCTAATTGTCTTCGAACAAAAATGGACAACATTTTGACTAGCCAAAAAGGAGGTCAAAGCAAATGCCTTGAAAATCATTTCTGTTCCTAACTTGCAGTTTCAAAGAAAATCATTGGGACTGTGTTTTAAAATATGCCTTTAAATGCAAGAATTCTTTATACAACAACGTTAAATCCATTTATTCCTATAATTTGAAAAAAAAAGCAAATCCAAAACATTTGTTTATTATTGCAATGAAAAATATGAATTTATAAAGCCAAGGTACTCAAATCACAAATTTCTATTTAAAAAAATCTTAGCGGGCACTTGGTTGTATTACAGAATATACTGAAAATAAGAACTTAAAAGCTGGGCATCAACATGTTGTACAAACCATATGAAAGAAAGTTGTTTGATTTTTTTTTTGTTTTTATATAAAATCAGTGATTACAGCTAACAAGAAACAATAAGGAAATTATACAGATGATCAGGAGTCTTATACAGTGACAAGCAGTTAGGCTCTCAACCATCCTCCTGTCTGTTCCTGATAAACTTCAACCACATCTTCATCCTCCATTCCCAGCTGCAGAAACAAAAACAGCGTTAATTTTCATATTAGGAGAGAATTTTTCAGTTAAATTTCTATTTTATTTTGTCAAAATAGAATCTAAAATACCTGACAGTAATTTCAAATGCACGTTCCAATTTATCCCTGGTAACTTTTGACATTTTTGCTCATCGAGAATGTAAATATTTTTTAAAGGCAGCCACTCATTAGGGTGTTAGAAGCAAGAGTTGCTCAAAGTAAAAAGCGCCATCATCATGGTTGGGGTAGCAGTTTAATGCAATGCCTTTGCAGCGCCAACAATCAGGACCGGACCAGCATTCAACTCAGCACAGTCTGTCAGGAGTTTGTACGTTCTCTCCAGGTGTGTATGGGTTTTTCTCCGGGGGCTCCAGTTTCTTCCCACCGTTCAAAACCATTTTGGAGGTGTCGGTTAATGGGGTGTAAATTGGGTGGCACAGACTCTCGGGCCAAAATGGCTTGTTACAATGCTGCACGTCTAATTTTTTTTTTTTAAACATCAAAAAATCGATACCTCTGACCATCTTCCAAAGAGTTTATCAACATGACCTGCTCAGATCTGTATTAAGGCCTGAATCAATGAATCCAATAAAAGGTTAAGGAAATCACTGACCACTTCCAAACTAAAAATAATGATTATTACAAAAATGTGTGCAAATAGTAAGGTGAAAATTAACTTTATGCAACTAGTGGAAAATTAGTTTCCCTAGAAACATGCCAGAACTTTGTATTCTTCCAATCAGGATTCTGATCCCAGCACAGAGTAAATTGGCTTTTACCAAAGATTCTGTGAATGTGACCTAGAAAATTACCAGCTTTCAATTTGTTGCAGATTTTGGCATGATTCACCTCACAAACCTCCTCTAACATCAATTTAGTTTCTACTTGGTTAGGACTACACTCACCCAACCAATCATATAATCAATAGAAATGCATCTCTTCCCATTCCCAAAGGTGTTTTTGGATTCCTCTCCTTTTCCTAATCTACATTCTGCTCCTTGCAATGCAAACACACCAGGTTCAATGTGCAAAAGAGAATGAGAGAACACACAAAAACATTACATATGTGCTAGGGAAACACAAATTTTGAGGCAAGAATCAGGAAATGGGACAATTAACAAGTTCTGCTATTGATTCTTTTTTTTTTAAAAATGGTTTTGAAATATAGCATATGACTGAATTAGTATAGTATAGATTTTAGAAATCAAAGGTAATCAGGAAACTTTCTAATGTTAGACATAGCAGGCATTTAGTTTCAAAACATTATCCTTGCTTCTAGAATTTAGTAAAGGAAATTTGATAACAGACTGTTATCAAATGAGAAGAACTTTAAGGAGGCCATATTTTATCTTTGGTGGCCAGGATCCCTGGCTACTTGTCACCAGAACATGTTGCATGAACATTACCTCCAGTCCAAAACTATAAATCTATGACACACCCATGATCTTCTCAAAATTAACCACCCTCCCAAAAAATAGATTCAATCAAACCTATTGCAATCTCCTACTCTTTCCCCTTCTCCAAACATCAATTTCCCAGAGGCACCTTATGCCACATTTCGCTATGTCCAACTCACTCCATCCCTGTGCAATTAAGGATTCCTCCTACTCCATTCTTTCCAACCCTCATTGTAAACTGGGCTTGAACATCACTTCCTCTGGCCAGATTCCTTTGCAATTTTATCCAAAACAAAATCTGATCTGCATAAATGAATCACCAACGCTGCCTAAAATCTAATACATAGAACAAATATTGATGCGATGTAATTTTTTTTTTTTAATTATAACAAAATATGATGAACCAGCTCCCAGATGATACAAAGAAATTGGTAAAATTGAAAATTCTTGGCCATGTTCCATTAAACAGCCACACAGCTGAGGAACTGGTTCTGCAAACATAATCTGTTCATATTTCTGGTGAAATCTTTCTGGAGGTACACTACTTCAGTCCAGTCATGTAATCCCTGACCTGTGAATTAGGTTAATCATTGCTCTGGAACATCTGTCCAGACCGGAGGCACTAATTCTTAATTCTCCAATCATTTCCAATTATCACCAATTTACCAATAAAACACAAGAAAAATAGGAACCGAAGTCAGTCGCCTTGCCTCACCATTCAATGAGATCACAGCTGATTGACAGCAGGTCTCAGATCCTCCTATGCCAGATGGCAATTATCCTCAATCACTCAACCTTTCAAAATGTATTTACTTTCATTTTTAAAAATTCTAAAGCTTGTCACCAAAACTTTCTGGGCTAGAGAATTCTAGCAATACACTGTCATCTACAAGAATAATTTTATTAGTCTTAAATGACCAGCCCCTTAGCTTATAACTTTCCCAGTAGTGAAAAAGTCTCAATATTTTCCTATCGTGTCCTTTTAATATCGTATGTCTTTCAATAACATTACTCTTCCTTCTAAATTCCAAAGAATACAAAACCAACTATTTAGCCATTCGTGATCGGATAATCCACTCATCCTGAGAATGAACCTAATGAGTCTTTTTTGGACCACCTTCATTGTTATTAATAAGACTCATGAGGCCTCACCAACACCCTGTAACAAAACTTCTCCTTTTCCATACTCTGACCCATTCACAACATGCTGTTTATCCTCTTAAAAACTTGCAGCATCGACCTGCCAAACTTCTGTGATTCACGTACCTAGGTCCCTCATTCCATAATCTCCCTTTGGAGCTTGTTTAAAATGGTTTAAAGTAAATGTGCTACTACTATCCTAGTGTAAACAGTAAAAGTTATTTATAACTTGCAAATAGTTTGTATGCTCAGTGATAGCTAATAAGTTAAGGAGAGGGATAATCAAAGGTATTTGTAGCCACACTCAACCATAATGGATAACATCTCATTGTGGATATTTTTACTTCTCAGGCACCAATTCAGAATTATTTTAACATTACCAACGTAATTTCACATTGGCCAAAATACAGAAAAATTAAAAATACATCACCAATAACACAGCTTTAAATGGCACATGAATAATTAAACAAAGTTTTAAAAGAAATTAATATTTAATAAAACAGAATTTAAATCTAAAACTTGCATAATGCCTAATTATATTATATGCCCAAATTCTGGAGCAGGATTTGAACACTCAAACTCCTGAATATTTACCACTATGACGGAGGCTACCACAAGGAAGAAAGGACGCATACTTCAAAAGCATTTCAAATCTGAATATATCAGAACTCCCATAAAACAGATGAGTACTTAACCAAGATTGTCAAGTTACATTTTTTGCAGCCTAAACTGGAACAAATAGCTCATTCAAACCAGTAATGAATGCAGCTTCACTGAACTCTAACAGATTTCAGGTTTAGTAAGTTGAACTGCTCACAAATATACTTCTCCTTCAATAATGTGCTATGCAAAGAATGCAACGGCAAACGTGGTTCAACAACGCAAGATCAAAAGAAGCTTTTGCTAAGATTAAATGTTGCCCTTTTATAACTTAAATAGGAGAAATGTTAGTCCATATACAGAAATGAGCATTAATTACTGCTCAGTTACTATTAGTCTGCAGTTATACACTCCAGATTTATATATTGCAAGGACATTACATAGTAAAAATAATGCATAATTGTGGCCATTTTACATTCACTTATATCAGGATCAGAGGGTTTTCCTCATTATATTTATTCTAACTATGATTTATTGGACACTGATATTAATGACATGGTGAATGAAGCCACTGCTTTTTAGAAAGAGATATAGGAAATGATTTCCAAGTGACTGCAGAAAGATGCCTGGGCCTTCAAACTGCTATCATCTGTTCTAACAAATGCACATGGGTTTTAAACTCCAGCTGTGTGCCTTTCTTTCGATCATAGAGTTGAATGGCATCTGATCACTGACAGTGAGGTCATGGACATCAGAGTGTCATGGAAATACCCCCTTCATCCACTATGTTCATGCCGATTTCAGTATACTAATCCCATTTACCAGCATTAAGGTCTACAGCCTGTTATTTCTTGGCAATACTCGTACTTATCTTAAATGTGAGAGAATCTATCTTCACCCACACACAGGCAGATTCCAACCTCATCTGATGGTTACTCCTCAAGTCCTCTTTATATCTCTTAGCCCAAGCCCTCTAGTTTTAGAACATCTTTTGTCCAACCTATCTATGCCCACCTCATCTTTCTCTGCTTCAAAGAAAACAAATTCAACTGATCTAATGTCTCCTCATAGCCAAAATGTTCCTTCCCAGGCAATATCTTACCTTAAATCTAGTACAACATTCTACTCATAAGCATCTTTTACCCAAGTGATTTATCCAAGGCTTTATAAGCCCATTCCAGTGAATGCAAAAGATTCCTTTGCGCTATTCTATAGAGCAAAAATTCTCCTTATTAATTATTCATCTTTTAAAAGTCTTAAAAGTTAATAGCAATCAGTTTGTGGTACCTTGCTCTACGTACAAACTGGCTATTTTTACTAACCTGGAATAGCAACTGCACTCAATTTGCTACAAAGTACTTAGGACAACCAGAGCGATGGAGATGCAAAATCTTTACTAGTTCTCCACCTCCACCAATTCCTTTAAAACCTTTTGGGTTTTTTTTTGTGGAATGGGATATTCTCCTCACATCTTCAGGAAGTGTTTAGACATCATCTCAAAAGGTAGGATAAGGAAAACTTAATACAGTCATGATAAATATATGATGAAGGAAATATAGTGCAAGTTCATCCTTCTCATTCTTAGCTTTGTGATTTATTTAATAAAGAGATGTTCAACAGACTAAACCTGTCCCTCCAGAGCTTGGGAGAATGTGGCCACATCATTGAAACATACCAAGTTCTTAAGGGCTTTGACAGGGTGGCTATGTTGTCTTGAAGTTTGAAGCCCCTTTCACACTTGCAAGTGATTCCAGGAATCAAAAGCCAATTGGCCTTTAAAGTGGCAAGTGTGAAAGCAAAATCAGCTCAAAGCCAGCATCAGATGGGAGGAGTCACGTGATGGAGTAGTGGCCGGTAGGAGAATACCAGCCCTCTTCAAAAATAAGGAAAAAAGAAGAAAAAGCAAAGCCCCAGACACACAAATCACAACAAATAAAAAATAAAGTTATGGAGAAAATGGCACCTAAGAAAGAAAAGCCAAAAACAACGGGAAGAAAAGAAGAAAGAAAGACGCTGGAAGAGAAAGGTGAAGGCCTTACCTGCATGAAAAAGCAGGGATCCGCCGTGGAAAGAGGAGCCCACTCCCCGAGGTTAGTGGAGACCCCGTAGGGTCGCGACCCACCGACTGTGGGACTGCAAAAACGGCTCATGGAGCCAAACAGGGGTGCGCAACTGCACACGACAAGGAGAACGCCGACGAGAGGGGGGGACCAGCTGTGGAGTGAAACTCCACAGCACGAACAGCTGAGAGAGGCCTGACAGCAGGGCTCCCAGCTGGAAGATAAAGAAAGCAACGGGAACGGGAGGGGTGAGAAAGAGAAAAGGAAGCAAGAGACACAACAGATAACCAGCCCAGAAGAAGGGCCAACATCAAGAAACCATGGAAAAAAAACCCAACAAACTGAGACAAGCAGCTCAACAAGAAAGTCAGAAGGGACACAGATACAAGGAAGAGAAATAGAAGATACAAACCCAAGAGCAGACACAGAAGAAGAACACCAAGCTCTGCATGGAGGAATAGGAGGTAAAATGAATGGACAGTACATAGATAAAAAAAATTTCAAGAACAAATGAAAGCATTAAAAGAATGGTTGACACTAGAATTTAGTGAAATGAAAGGTACAGAAGAAAAAGTGAGTAGAATAGAGCTGGTCATAACAAATGTAGGGAAAGGATTAGAAAATGTGGAAGAACGTGTAATGGTGGTAGAAATGGAAGTGAACGACTTAAAAAGAAAATTGGAAGAAAGTGACAAAAAAGTTAAAGAAACACAGGAGCTGTTAGCTCAGAAGATGGATATAATGGAAAACTATAGTAGGCGAAACAATATAAAGATAGTGGGCCTTAAGGAAGATGAAGAAGGCAAAGATATGAAAGAATTAATAAAATAATGGATCCCAAAAGTCCTGGGAATGCCAGAAATGCAGGAAGGAATAGAAATAGAAAGGGCACACAGAACATTAGCCCTGAAACCACAGTCACAACAAAAGTCAAGATCAGTTTTAGTAAAATTTCTGAGATACACAAAAGAGAAAATATATTGGAGAAGGCAATGAATAAAATTAGAGAAGACAAAAAACCACTGAAATACAGAAGTCAAAAACTTTTTTTCTACCCAGTTTTGAGCTCCTAAAGAAGAGGAAGGAGTTTAACGCAGCAAAATCGATCCTATGGAAGAAAGGCTATAAATTTATATTAAGATATCCAGCGGTGCTTAAAATAGTTATCCCTGGGCAACAAAACAGACTCTTCTCAGATCCGGTGAAAGCACAAGAATATGTAGAACGCCTGCAAGACAGAAAGAGAGATGAAGAACAAGAACAAAGAACAATGACAAACTACATATAAATAAGTAAAAATAATGTATAAGTAAAGGAGGGAAGAAAAGGGAAGTAAGGGAAAAGGGGGTTTAAAAAAAGAAAAAGAAAAAGAAGAAAAGAGGGAGAGCTTTGTTGTAATGTGAAGATAAAAGTCTTTTCTGGAGGGGGATGGGTGGGAGAGAATAACAGTCACTGCAAAATAAGTTGACACTTGTGAACGGGTTCGCAGTCCGAATGGAGAGGGGAATTGTGGTTGCCTGGCAAGGGACAACTCAGAGAGGTGGGGGGGGGGGTTGGGGGAGACACGGGGTTAAGGGAATTTTAGATGTGGGAATGGTGGAAATATTTTATGTTTTAGAAGTGTTGTCATACAGTACGTTCAAAAAAAGAAAACTGAGAAATGGAAATGGGGAAAAGGGGAAAGGTGGTGGTGAGGAAGCGGAAATGAGATGTAAACAAAGCCAGCGTCAGATAAAGTAATCTCATGCTGAGGATTGACAGCCTCGACCCAGAGTACATTCCCCGGCATCTGCAGAAGCCAGCATTGTGATCAGGCAAGTGTGAAACAGGCAATTGCATTGTGGGATTGAAATTACATCATTTTTTGCATGATCACATCAGGGTCTGGGTGGAAGTGAGCTGCAGACTTGCTGGAGCGAAGGTAATCCAGACACAACTCCTCCGAAGTTAGCAGGCACATTGCCTGGGCTTGTTAAGTCCTGTGATTCACAAGATCAGAGATTATTTGGGTTAACTTTAAAGAAGTTCAAATCAATGAAAAAGGTTAAAGTAGAACAAAAATAATAGCTTCTGCAAATAGGGAGGTGCAGGTTGGAGGAGGCATCAAGTTATGAGTTAAAGGGCATAATCAAAACAGAGAGCAAGCCCTGAGGTCAAACACAAGAATTTCCTTCAACCAAAGAGTGATGAATCTTTAGAATCCACTGCCAAAAAGGACTGTGGAGGCTCAATCGAATACGTTCAAGATCAATACATTTAAAAATGTCAGGAGAAGCACGAGGATAAAAATGAAGTGTGCTCTGGGGTGAGAGGTGATTGAAGGGTCAACAGATGCCAAGGAGCACAATCAAGGAGACAACACTATTTGAGAGATTCGGAAATAATTTAAAAAATATATATATTAAAAATTCAGAAGAATTAAATGGTATGGACAATGCAGGGAAATAACACAGAGATGCCCTTATTGAATGGTACTGCAGGCCCTGATGCCTAAATAGTCTAACCAGCATCTATTCTTTGTGATAAATTGTTTCCCATCCACAAAACTTTTTATATTTACTCCAGCCTCTGATCCTTGCCCACAGAACTAAACTTTACAATTTCAACCATTCCCTTCTTCACTATAGTGGAACCCCGACTTAACGCGAATTCGGATATAACATGATGAGTTATTGGACCCTGATATATACAAGGTGCTTAATGACCACGTTCCGTTCTTTGAGATGGAACGTTAAGTGAACCCATTTTAAAAGATGAAGTTTCAGGGATGGCCACCCTGTGATGCGTCTAAATGATTAAGGCAAGTACAGTAATGTTATCTTGGTGGGGAATTCATCCCCCATCCATTTCAATACGCACAATTTCTCAGCAATTCTTTCCACTAACAGCATCTGCATCCGTCACTCGACCCAAATGATCCTCTTGAAAATGGGCAAGTAAAAATATCTAGCAATATTTACAGCTGACGAGACAGCAGGCACAGAACATAACCAATGATCCAGTAGGGCAGCATTCAAATCTCCACTCTCCGCAACCAACAACTGAATTAAATAGATGCAAGAGGAGATAAATAATGGCCATGTTAAAGTGTTCCACCAATAACTGACAGAATGAGGAAGCATGGCACAAGGGCAATATAACTATAATGATGGGTCACTTCAATGAGTTCCAATCATCAAGCCCATGGATAAGGCCCCTAATGTTAATTAATGACCAATGCCAAAGCTTCATAAAAACCAATGAAGCACATAGTTGTTTCATTACTGATCATATCTCTTTCTTTTTCTTTGGCTTGGCTTCGCGGACAAAGATTTATGGAGGGGGTAAAAGTCCACGTCAGCTGCAGGCTCGTTTGTGGCTGACAAGTCCGATGTGGGACAGGCAGACACGGTTGCAGCGGCTGCAGGGGAAAATTGGTGGATTGGGGTTGGGTGTTGGGTTTCAGGAAATACATCACAACAGAACAGCAAATTGGAACTAAACTGTTTGCTCCAGTTTACCAAGAATTAATTAGCTGGTGATGTTGGCAAACATCTCTCATTACATAGAGGCTTCAATTAGCATAAAATAAAGCAAAGACTTTGTACAAGATGCCAAATGAGAGAACAGAAAAAATGAAAATTTCAAGCTGTTCATAACAATAATTTCAATTTAATTAACATCTTTCAGGCACCAAAATGGCCCCCAAAGTATTTCTTAGGAGCAATATCACACAAAACCTAACAGGACCAAGGTTATTTTGCTCATTTTTTTTTCCAAAATACCGGCAGCCAGTTTTAGATAAAAGAGCACTTACCAATTTAAAGAGCAAGCCCCAGATTTGTGCTCATGTATATTTAAGTTCCCTAGTTCTCAATTTCCTGATCTTGAAATGATCTACTTCCTCTTTAAATATCCTCCCCAATCCACTGAGGTAGAGAATTTCAGAGATCACCACACTGTGAGAAGCTTATACATGGATTTTAACCGAATTCTCTCCATTCTTGTAACTACGTTTGCCTGCAGTGTAAACATTTCATTATAAATCTTGAATGTTTAACGAGATCACCTATCATTCTACTAGATGCCAAATAGATAACCAACTTCAGCCATTCACAAGAGGATAACCCATTCACCCCAAAGATACCTGTACACCTTATTTATATCTTCTTCTCTTTCTTTGGCTTGGCTTCGCGGACGAAGATTTATGGAGGGGGTAAAAAGTCCACGTCAGCTGCGGCTCGTTTGTGGCTGACCAGTCCGATGCGGGACAGGCAGACACGATTGCAGCGGTTGCAAGGGAAAATTGGTTGGTTGGGGTTGGGTGTTGGGTTTTTCCTCCTTTGCCTTTTGTCAGTGAGGTAGGCTCTGCGGTCTTCTTCAAAGGAGGCTGCTGCCCGCCGAACTGTGAGGCGCCAAGATGCACGGTTTGAGGCGTTATCAGCCCACTGGCGGTGGTCAATGTGGCAGGCACCAAGAGATTTCTTTAGGCAGTCCTTGTACCTTTTCTTTGGTGCACCTCTGTCACGGTGGCCAGTGGAGAGCTCGCCATATAATACGATCTTGGGAAGGCGATGGTCCTCCATTCTGGAGACGTGACCCATCCAGCGCAGCTGGATCTTCAGCAGCGTGGACTCGATGCTGTCGACCTCTGCCATCTCGAGTACCTCGACGTTAGGGGTGTGAGCGCTCCAATGGATGTTGAGGATGGAGCGGAGACAACGCTGGTGGAAGCGTTCTAGGAGCCGTAGGTGGTGCCGGTAGAGGACCCATGATTCGGAGCCGAACAGGAGTGTGGGTATGACAACGGCTCTGTATACGCTTATCTTTGTGAGGTTTTTCAGTTGGTTGTTTTTCCAGACTCTTTTGTGTAGTCTTCCAAAGGCGCTATTTGCCTTGGCGAGTCTGTTGTCTATCTCATTGTCGATCCTTGCATCTGATGAAATGGTGCAGCCGAGATAGGTAAACTGGTTGACCGTTTTGAGTTTTGTGTGCCCGATGGAGATGTGGGGGGGCTGGTAGTCATGGTGGGGAGCTGGCTGATGGAGGACCTCAGTTTTCTTCAGGCTGACTTCCAGGCCAAACATTTTGGCAGTTTCCGCAAAGCAGGACGTCAAGCGCTGAAGAGCTGGCTCTGAATGGGCAACTAAAGCGGCATCATCTGCAAAGAGTAGTTCACGGACAAGTTTCTCTTGTGTCTTGGTGTGAGCTTGCAGGCGCCTCAGATTGAAGAGACTGCCATCCGTGCGGTACCGGATGTAAACAGCGTCTTCATTGTGGCTTCGCGGACGAAGATTTATGGAGGGGGTAAAAAGTCCACGTCAGCTGCAGGCTCGTTTGTGGCTGACCAGTCCGATGCGGGACAGGCAGACACGATTGCAGCGGTTGCAAGGGAAAATTGGTTGGTTGGGGTTGGGTGTTGGGTTTTTCCTCCTTTGCCTTTTGTCAGTGAGGTGGGCTCTGCGGTCTTCTTCAAAGGAGGCTGCTGCCCGCCAAACTGTGAGGCGCCAAGATGCACGGTTTGAGGCGTTATCAGCCCACTGGCGGTGGTCAATGTGGCAGGCACCAAGAGATTTCTTTAGGCAGTCCTTGTACCTTTTCTTTGGTGCACCTCTGTCACGGTGGCCAGTGGAGAGCTCGCCATATAATACGATCTTGGGAAGGCGATGGTCCTCCATTCTGGAGACGTGACCCATCCAGCGCAGCTGGATCTTCAGCAGCGTGGACTCGATGCTGTCGACCTCTGCCATCTCGAGTACCTCGACGTTAGGGGTGTGAGCGCTCCAATGGATGTTGAGGATGGAGCGGAGACAACGCTGGTGGAAGCGTTCTAGGAGCCGTAGGTGGTGCCGGTAGAGGACCCATGATTCGGAGCCGAACAGGAGTGTGGGTATGACAACGGCTCTGTATACGCTTATCTTTGTGAGGTTTTTCAGTTGGTTGTTTTTCCAGACTCTTTTGTGTAGTCTTCCAAAGGCGCTATTTGCCTTGGCGAGTCTGTTGTCTATCTCATTGTCGATCCTTGCATCTGATGAAATGGTGCAGCCGAGATAGGTAAACTGGTTGACCGTTTTGAGTTTTGTGTGCCCGATGGAGATGTGGGGGGGCTGGTAGTCATGGTGGGGAGCTGGCTGATGGAGGACCTCAGTTTTCTTCAGGCTGACTTCGAGGCCAAACATTTTGGCAGTACTGTACATTGTACTCCAGAAATTGTCTCATCAATCTTTTTCTCAACCCAAACCCTTTTGCAATAAAGGGCAATAAGCCAAATACTTTGCTAACCACTTGTTGCATCACTCTGTTACTTCGTTGTGATTTAGCACAATTTTAATCCCTCTGTACATCATCTACAATCTTTCTTTGTTGAGATAATAGCCTGTCTACATTTCTTCTAACCAAAGTGCATTACGTTGTATTTTCCCACATTAAACTCAATTTCCCAAGCTTTCACCCACTCGATCCAATAATAACCTGCTGCAGAGTCCAACTATATTATTCACAACGTCGCCTCTCATCTACTTGTAGGTCATCAAACTTGGATACCTTCCACTCTGCCTATTCCTCCAAGTCATTAATGCAAACTGTAAATTGAGAACAACTAATCCTTAGGGCACTCCACTAGGTTATATTTTTCAAATTAAAAGGCCATTTATTCAGATTCTCTCTTCTATGTGATAATCTATCTTCAATTCACACAACACATTCCCCAATTTCATTGTACACTAGGCTTGTATGGTACCTTGTCAAATGCCTCGTGAAAATCTACAGGTTCCTTTGTAACAATCTGCATGTGTATCCTTTAAGAAATCTAGCAAACGACAAACACTATTTACTTTTCATGAAACCATGTCTAATTGATGACATTAAATGCTTTATAGAGTCACAAGCTCCTTAATTGTAGATGCCAACATCTCGCCAACAGATATTATGCTGACAGGCCTACAATGGCCCATTTTTTGACTAACTTCCTATTCATGGCACCTTCCAGATCTCCAGAATTTGTAAAATTTCAACCAATGGCTCTAATATTACTTCAGCTACTTCTTTTTAAGACCTATAAATAGACTGAATTTATACTAAGTAACTTGTCTGGTTTGAATCTCATTGTATTTTCCCCTCAATACCACCTTCTTGCTATTAGTGACCATTACAAATTTTTCCATATTATTTGACATCATCAATCAAAAATTTTGGGATATTTGCAGTGTCCTCCACCAGGAAGACTGATGCAAAATGTTGATACAACTTGGCTGCCATTTTCTTGTTTCCCATTATTAATGTCCTTCTCTCATTGCTCAAGGGTTCAAAAATTACCCCGGCTACCCTCTTCCTTTTTATATGACCCTTGCTGATTGTTTTGATATTACTTGTCAGTTTTCCCTCATGATCCGTTTTCTCCCTCATGTCGTTTTTTTTATTTACTGTTATTTGTATATCCCAATTCTCTGGTTCACCCTACCACCTCATATGCTTTATTCTCCAATATTTGCTTCTGTAATAGAATTATGTTATTATTAATCTTTAGTTATATAATATATATTTCTTAGAAAAGGCTTTGTAGGTGAACAGGGACACAGACACACACAGAAACCATATTGAGAGACAAAATGTCTCCTAATCCATTGTTCAGTGGAAGCTGTGTAAATAACTACAGAAGTGATTCTCCATTGAACTAAAAACAATGGTCTTTGCTGAGAGATGGCATTTGTTCAAACAGGCTGGGTTTTTTTCTTCAATGATCTGTGTACACGAAGCCATCTGGTTATGACCTAAGCAGACAAATCAGAACCATTAATTCATACTTTTGGAAGAGATGAGACTTCAAACAGATTCAGCAGAGATGTCATATCATGTGATTACAATGACAGGAAGGCGTCTTTAATATTGCCTAGTTTCATCTGAAGTGAGAAATGCAGTAGCCTTCAGTGAGGGATGTTCTGTTGTGTTGTATTCTCCTTGTCATGGGAGGTACACAGAATCAAATGGTTTTGAATTGAAAGAGCCACTGCACTGTCTCTTTGTCAAAAGAAGGCTATTTTAAATTTAAATATTTTTAAAATGTAGGCTACCCAATTTACATCTAATTAACCTACACTCCCCCAGTAGGTTTCGAACGGTAGAGGAAACCAGAAGCCCCTTGGGAAAACCCATGCAGACACAGGAAGAATGTACAAGCTCCTTACAGACTGCACAGGAGTCAAACCCTAGTCTCGATCGCTGGCGCCACAAAGGCATTGCACGAACCACTATGCCAACCAACTCTTGGATCCAATTTTAAATGGTCACTTCACTTAACACTTGCCTGGGTTTTTTGAAATCAACATGTAAAACAAGTTCTGGAACCTCCATACAAGAGAGGGGGATTTGTGGAAAATCATTTGTATGAAGAAACAATTCTTTGAAAACAACTCTACAATGAATTCGTGAGAACCTTTCAACGGCAGTTTTAAAGACTCAGAATTTCAACACAAAATATTTCTAAGTTTGAACTTTAAAATCATCTCTTCAGAATTATGCCTGAACTGTAATGGTTTTGGGACTTCACACACACACACACACACACACACACGAATTCAATTTAGAGTTAAGTAACATTTTATATTATTAATAGTTATTAATAAAATTATTGTTTTGAAGATACCATGGTCTTGGTGAATTTCTATTGCTGCTGGTCTAGGTAGTAACAACATACTTGCTGAAGAGCATATGGAATCCAGCAGTGGAGTTTGTTCTTTGAGGTTTTTCATTAGTAAGAATCAATAAAGGGGAAAAATACCAATGTAGATTGTAAAGGAACAGATAAGAAAGGAAAAGGGAAGAAAACTTCCTCTTTTTAATTATTTTTCACTACAACAAATTTCCATGTCTTGACAGAATCACCAGCTAATCTTTGGCACAGTTATGCACTACTTTATGCAGGTTGTAATATGGTTTAATAGGTTATGTGCTTTTGCCAATTTCACTTTAAAAAAAAAGAAAACAAAACAACATTTAAAACAAAGGCACTGTAGCGAATACTTTCCTTTATAGTCGCTTGGAGGATAAAAATAAAGTTGCTGTCTATGACTCGTTCAAATAAATTCGTACTAAAGTTAATGAGTTTTCCCATGTTTATTAAACGATACTAAATATTGTTAACATTATTATAAGTTGCTAAATGTTGTTAAAATCTGTTAAAACTTTGTTAGACAGTCAACAGGAAATGTCAGAACATTCTCTGGGTCCTCCATTTCACAGAACAAAAGCTAAACTAACCCTTATCTCCCAAACAAGCCAAGAAACTGGCTATGACCCTGGCTCAAAGACGTTGCTTAAAAATATTAAACAAAAAGCCACAAACAGAAATTGCAAGCATGCAATACATTTTAACCCCTGCAGGCACACCTACCAAGTCTTTATGAAGATTTTTAAGTGATAGTCCTGATGTAAATCACACATTTGAAAACGACCATTTTATGTTTGAAATATATGCAGTAATAATTACTATAAAACATCAATACTGTAATTTGTAAATATGTTGCAATAATTACAAAAGTCTCTAAAAATATAAAAGACAACAAAGGAAACAAAAACAAAAATATCTAAAGGAATGTTTTTCTTTGGGAGGAACATTTAAATGATTTGGATAGTAGTTTCACATGTGGCTCAAATGGACTCCTCCAGTGTTGTAAGATTCAATTTTTTTAGATAATCAAATTGATGAAAGCACAAATCACAAATTACTTTTAATCTCCATAAGTATTTCAAAATTCTTTTATTTCTGGAATCAGCTTCACTCATTGTATGTACCATGGACTTAAATAGTGACTGGCTACAACCTACAGCCATAAAGACTTTCATTTAGATTGTCTGAGTTGCTTTAATTGACCTTAACAAACATTAAGGGTACTTTATCTTGTTAGATTTCATGGTGGAAGGGAAACAAATTTGTTTGCTCCCAATAACCATTGAATCAAACTACTGGAAATATATAATATACACAGACATGCATAGATATCAAGGTGAAGCTTGGAACAGACTTGACAATGGTTTCTAACATGATAGCTTTTTTTTTAAAAACTTCAGACCTCAAGACCATGAGACGAGATACTGAGAAGTACCTGGTACAGAACCCAAATTTAATTTCAAAGGTCAAAAATTAGTAAAGTCCTACAAATTTATAACGGCAAAGAAACTCAAAAGTTGTGTGCTAAGCAAATTAGGAATGCAGTCAGTCCCTGATTTATGTAGGGGATGTTGAGCTGGAAAAAATTTCATAAAGTGATATCTTGTAAATTAAAAGCCTGATCAAAAAGGCCCATGCAGTGAAAATTTCTAAATCAAATGTGTTTATAAAACAAATACTGCACAACCAAATCAGAGAGATTAAAATCTTTTCTCTACCTTCTATGAATGACTAATTTAAGAATTAGTTTCAAGCAACAACAAAAGTCACTGCATAAAACTATACAGATACTAAATTCATAAGGAAAAACTATGAAGAAAGCTGCTGTGATAAGCAAGTATTTTCATATTAATTTGGTACAAACACTTTTACGCACATTTGGAGAAAAGAACATCTGATCAGGAGTGTGTGAAACTAGGTGCTGCAAGTACAGTACTTAGTAGCAGATACAGAGGATTGACCCAATTTGCAGCATTAAAATCCCTCATGGGAATAAAATGATCACTTTTTTAAAATGGTGCAAAAGTCCAAAGGCTTAAATAAATCTTCAGCATTTCTAACTCTCAAGACACATCCAGTTAATATTAGAAATCAAATGCCTCCATACCTCTTTAGGTGTTTGCTGATCTGTAATCCGTTGACCTTCAAACAAAAATCGAAGTGAATTTGGGGGGACACCCTGATCAAAGGAGGAAAAAATACATGATATTAGACAGTGCTCAATTTAGAAGATTGTACATGACAGTTTTTATTGTGTACTTTGGAAATGAATTAAGTGACCTTTTGAAATTATCCCATGATTTATCCAAAATCAAATACTACTTTGAAAACAGATCAGACATTGCAAATATTGTCAGAAATGGTCAGGTCCAAAGCTGTACTTTGAAAGATCTGTTCATTTTAGGATCCTTTTGCGTAAATTTGTAAAAGACACTGCTTTAGCACAAGAAAAAAAATATTTACATTGAACTAACCACTGTTCAGCACAAGTTGCATTAAACCTGCTTGGGTGCATGTAAAGGAGTGTCATGAACCATTTAATTCAGTTCCCTTTCAGCTGCCTATATCTCAAGTTGTTGATACCAACAGACGTTGGTCTTCTGATTTAGCAAAATCGATCAATGATACAACTGAAGTGCCAGTTGATGAAGTCGACAAAGACGATGTGGTCAAACAATAATCATGGCTTTTATTAGCAGAAACTCATGGTACAATAATGAAAGACAATAGATGCATATACAGTTATATCCAAGGGGAGTGTCCTTAACAGTATAGATAATGCACAGCCAATGTTAGTGAAGCAAGGCTCGCCAGAGGGGAGACAGGCAGCTTGGCAGACATTCACCACAACATCAAGAGCTCTTCCCAAACTCCAACCTCTCAAAATTATAAATGGAAACTAGAAAATAAGAAATACAAATAGAACAGAGTTGCCTGACCTTTGTTGCTGGATTACCAAGGTACGTGGATTGTACTTGGCACAGGCTGTCATTTGCACAACTTTGACATCCTACATTTCACTTTGAGAAGTCTTTAAAAAAAATACAACTGTATATATTTTTTTAAAAAACCATTATACTCCTATTAACTTTTGACAATATAGTGACCAAGTTAAATGGCTGATTTAAAAAAAGCTACCCAATCAAATAATGAAATAGTGTCAAATCATTGCTCTGATTAAATTAGAAAAACTGTATTTTTTCATAATTTGTGCATTTCAAATAAATAGATTGAACTGTAGCAGTAGCTATGAGGAATGAGACTCACAACCACCACATTGGGGGTTTCAATGACTGTTTTTAATTCAAAACTTGCACGCACCCCTTTAAGAGGAGTGTGGGCTCCGTCCCCGCGTGGGGGGGTTGACATCATCACGATTGCCTGAGGCGCGCACTACATTCAAACCACGTGGCAAGATGGTCCCCCGATGGCACCATCTTCTCGCGGATGACCCGTATGTGCAGCAGTACAAGCGGGACCGGGTTCGCCATGAGTATGTCCACCGCAACACAAACCCCCCCAGAACCGGCTTACACATCCCGCCACTTGGGCGGCTTGCCTTGGCGCTTCGGTTGGGCTGTCTCCAGGTGCACCACATTGAGGCAGTCGATCGTGAAGAGTTCTCCTTTGCCCCCAATCTCCAAAGTGAAAGTCTTGCCCGAATGCTGAAGGACTCTATAGGGGACTTTATAAGAACTGGACGAAAACGTACTCGGCTGCGTCCAGTTCTTTGGGCAAATGGGACAGGTCGGCTGCCGTGGTGGGATGGAGGTGGGGGGGGGGGGGGGGGGGGGGTAGCGAGGCAAGCTTACTCTGAAGGTCTGCTAATAAGGTTTGATTGTCGGCTGCCAAGTCTGTGTTTGGGCCGAAAAAGTCTCCGGATAGCGACAATGGCATGCCGTAAACAAAATCCGCGAATGATACCTGCAGATCCTCCTTCAGGGCCATCCTGATACCGAGCAGAACCCAGGGCAACTCGTCCACCCAATCAGGGCCGGTGAGGCGAGCCATGAGGGCCGAATTGAGGTGTCGGAAGAATAGCTCCACTAGGCTGTTAGCTCGTGGGAGATATGCATTGGTGTGGTGAAGTTTCACACCCAAAAGGCTCGCCACTTGTGCCCAGAGGGCAGACGTGAATTGGGAACCTCTGTCGCTCGTTATGTGCGCCGGGACTCTGGCTATCCAGTACGTCTCGGCGGAAGTGTCTTTCAGCAGAATGGCTTCCGGCCACCTCATCGCTTGGTCAACCACCATCAACAAGTAGCGGGCGTCCCTGGACACCAGCAGGGGTCCCACGATGCCTACATGTATATGTTGGAATCTCTTGGCCACAGAATCGAACTGTTGTATTGGGTCTTTTGTATGATGGTGGACTTTGGAGGACTGGCACTGCATGTAACTCCTCGCCATCTGGGCTACTTGTTTCTTGAGCCCATGCCACACAAAACGCTCTGCCACCATCCGAACCGATGTCTTAACCGAGGGGTGGGCCAAGTCGAGGACCATGCTGAAAGCCTGTGACCTCCACTGCGGCTGGACTACAGGGCACGGTGCGCCGATGGAAACGTTGCAGAGCAGTGTGTCTGGACCGCCTGGCAACCATAGGTCCCAAAGTTGGAGGCCTGTAATGGCGGTGCGGAGGGCCTGTTTCCACGTCCTCCCTCTGTGCCTACACTAGCTGGGCATAGTTCAAGCCGGGGGAGAGACTGTGGATGGTAGGTGATGAAAGTGCATCTGCCACATTGTCTTTACCTGCACGGTTCCGGATGTTGGTGGAGAACGCCAACACATTGGATAGATGCCGCTGCTGGCGAGCCGACCAGGGGTCTTTTGCCATAGCGAGGGCTTGCGTGAGTGGCTTGTGGTCAGTGAAAACGGTGAATGGCCTGCCCTCCAGGAAATATTGGAATGTCTGATGGCCAGGTACAGGGCCAGGAGCTCCCTGTCGAAGGCGCAATACTTTAGTTCTGGGGGACGGAGTTGCCTGACAAAAAAGGCTAGTGGACGCCACTGGCCATTGACCCACTGCTCCAGAACGCCCCCAACAGCCGTAGCCGACGTATCCACTGAGAGCGTGGTGTGAGCATCCGGCCACAGGTAGGCTAACAGAGCGGCGCTCGCCAGAGTGTCTTTCAATGCAACGAAAGCGCCTTCCGCCTCTTCCGTCCATGCCGGGACTTTGTCCTTCACGGCAATCAGCGCGAATAATGGTCGCATGAAGCAGGCTGCCCCGGGGATGAACCGGTAGTAGAAGTTCACCATGCCGACGAACTCCTGTAGGCCCTTGAGGGTATAGGCTTTGGAAAATGGCGCACGGCTGCAACCTTCTTTGGTGCTGGGGCGGCTCCTGCCGAACTGGCACTTGGCTATGTTGACCGTAAGGCCGAACTCTGCCAAACAAGCGAACAGTGTGCGGAGATGGACCTTGTGCTCATCGTGGTCTTGACTGGCGACGAGGACGTCGGCGAGATAGATGAACTCAAAGTCCAAGTCTCTGCCCACCGCATCCATCAGGCGCTGGAAAGTTTTGGCCGTGTTCTTTAGCCCGAAAGGCATTCGAAAGAACTCGAAAAGGCCGAACAGGGTGACAATTACAGTCTAAAGTCTACGGTCTGACAATCAGGGTGGACCAGGATTTGATGGTAGCCCCGTACCAAGTCGGCCTTTGAGAACACCTGGGCGCCGTGCAAGTTTGCTGAAAAGTCCTGAATGTGCAGGATGGGAAAAATCGGTCTGGCGTGACTGCATCGTTAAGGCGATGGTAGTCCCCATAAGGGCGCCAACCCCCGGAAGGGGAGGCCCAGATCTACGAACGATTCCCAGTTCCTGCAGTTGGGAGAATTCTTCTTTGGCCAGTTGTAGCTTTTCTGAGGGTAATCGCCTGGCTTTGACATGAAGAGGGGGGCCCAGGGTTGAGATGTGATGGTAGACTCTATGTGGGGCATGGTGGAAGTGAACTGTGGCTGCAGGATGGAGGGGAACTCTTCGAGGATACTGGAGGATACGCCCCCTTGGGGGTGTGGATGGCAGCTATCCCATGGTTTCATGTGTCTATGGCATTGAGGCGGATGGGTTGAAAGGTGAGGGCGTTAACCAATCGTTTGACCTTGACGTCCACTAACAGGCTGTGCGCCCAGAGGAAGTCGACCCCAACAGTGCCATACCCACTGAGGCCAGCATGAACTTCCAGTGGAACTTGTCCTTTCCGATCTGGATCTGCACTCTGCGAGTACCAAAGGTCCTGATGGAGGATCCATTAGTTGCCCGTAGGGTAGAGTAGGGCCCCGTGCTCGGGTGTAGGTCTCGAGGGCCGTCGGGGGGAGCACACTCAGCTCCGGTATCTATGAGGAACCGTCGGCCAGTGGACTTGTCAGTCACGTGCAAGAGGCTGTTCATGTGGCCAGCCGCCGCAGCCATTAATGATGGCTGGCCAAGTAGTTTCCCTGAAAGGTACAGGGATGCCTGCCCTTGTGGGCTCGAGCCTCCCACCAGGTGGGGTGGTGCTCCTCCGGCTTGTGCTTTGGGGGCGCTTGCGGCCGACTGGGCCCTGGCTGAGGGAGGCCTCGTTCTTAGGCTTGGTCCGCCAGAAGACGTCTGTGTAGGCCGCGATTCGCCGTGGGGTCGGAGAAGTCTTCGTCTGCCAGCGGGAGCTGCATGTCTTCAGGCATTTGCTTGAGGAAAATTTGCCGGAACAGGAAACACGGTTTGTGGACCTCTGCTAACGCCAGCATCTTGTCCATCAGGGCAGATGGGGTTCTGTCTCACAATGCATCCAGGTGTAGGAGCCTGTAGGCGCACTGCTGTGGGGAGAGGCTGAAAATCCCGAGGAGGAGGTTCTTGAGGGCAGAATATTTACCATCCTCCAGCGGGTTATGGATGAGGTCGACCACCCTGGCCGCGGTCTCTTCATCGAGTTCGCTCACGACGTGGTAAAACATCATGGTGTCTGATGAAATGTCTCGGAGGCGAAACTGCTCCTCCACCTACCCAAACCAAGTACGTGGGAGATGTGTCTAGAAGGGGGGCAGTTTTACCACGATTGCATTGATCTCCGAGGAATCCATAGTGAGAGGCCAGAAAAACGTCTGGACTCGTCGGGGTCACCAATGTAGCGGTAGCTACGAGGAATGAGACTCACAACCACCACGTTGGGTGTTCAACTACTGTTTTTATTCAAAACTCGCGCACGCCCCTTTAAGGGCAGTGTGAGCTCCGCCCCTGCGTGGGCGGTGACGTCATCACACTTGCCTGAGGCGCGCTCTACATTCAAACCACGCGGCAAGAAGGTCCCCCGACGGCGCCATCTTCTCGTGGCAGCCCCGCGGGTGCAGCAGTACAAGTGGAGCCGGTTCGCCACGAGTATGTGCACCACCACAGAATTTCACTTTTCTCTCCAACTGCTGATAAAATAAGAACTTTTTTATGCTGTCACTTAACAAAATATATTTCATTTAAAATACACTATAAGATACTGTACTCAGGAATGCCTAAAAAAAAACCCTATTCTAATACTCTATGCCAGGGTTGGCTATTAATTTTTAATTTAGACATACAGCACGGTAACAGGCCATTTCAGCCCACAAGTACATAGCTGAGGTGTTGGTGAATTGGGCTGCACGGACTCGTGGGCTGAAATGGCCTGTTAGCATACTTTATGTTTAAATTAAAAATTAAAAGGTTAGCCACCACTGCTCTATGCAATCAAGCCTGAAGCAAGATATTAAACAATACTTAACTCCGTTTTCAGGAATTTTGACTCCAAATCTGAAGGCAACTTCGGAGATCTAAGCGCATAATTCAATTGAACACCAAATTCACTGCTGGGAAAATGCTAATCTGATAGAGAACATTTTTTCATACAAGACTATAAATGGAGGGTCCTGCAAGTCCTCTCAGGTTAACATAAAAAATACTATGCCAATGTTCATAAATAACAGAGAAATTCTCTTTGTTCACCGTTAACATTTAACCATCATAAAAATGTATTATGGATCAGCCTGCTCTTTGGAGAATCTTGCTGCATTTCAACTAGTTGTCATATTTCTCTACAACAGTGAATACTTTTCAGTGGTCCACCACTTAAATGCTGCATCCAGATAAACGTTCTCTAAATAACTCTAGAATACCTTGCACAGAATTAGATAACCACAAGTAATACAAGTGGAAATTTCCTATTTGTTGATATAAAAATTAGGCTCGAGGAAGAACTTTAAAATAAATACCTTCATCAAATGGGATGCTCTAACATTGTCAGAACAATGCTTGATGACTCAACTGGTAAAAATTATTTATCATTGTGGAATTACCCATGCATGCTTTGAAAGAACTCAGGTTTGTATTCTCATAAACACTGAGACAGATAATCTTGGTTAAAAAGTAAAACAGTTGGCATCAGACCCTCTGAGCTAAGAGAAAAATCAACAAGGGTTCATAAATGTGGTTATTATGTTTCATCTTGCAAGGCAAAATGTAGAAACGTCAAAGAACAAAATTGGATTGGCCAAGATGTGAACTGACTGATAGCAGATGTGACTAAATTCTTGAGTGTGGTAGGTAATTAAAGTGCACAAATGTTCTTTCTAAGATTGTAATTTTAGTCTTACTTCAGTGAATATTTAGAGTTAAGAGTTGTATGCTCTGAAACAAAATATAATCAAAATTATGTGAAATTCTGTGCTGGATCGACTTCAATTGTGAAAAAACACCCAGAATTAATTATACATGCAATTCTGCCAAACAAAATGAATGCCCGCTGAGAACATTTTGAGTCAAACAGCACAAAGGTGAAATGTAATGTTGGAAATTTATCATTGCTAGCAAACCCTAGTGGCAGCTTGATGTGACAAATTAAAAACAAAATCACAGCAAGGGTATTGCCTTGGCATAAATGTGTACTAATCCAAATATAGCTTACCTTCATTGCTACCAAACAAAATAAGCTGTTGAAACCAATACCGAGTACATTATGACTGTAAATATCACTTGAAACAATTTTTCCCCTGCAAGGATAATGAGACTTCATCTATACTCTTACCTGTCTCTGACAGTAGGATTCCTTCAGCTTTCTTAGCTGTGTGGTCATTTTCACTTTGAAATGGATCTCACTGTTGTCCTTTAAAAATAAAATTGTACATTTTATGGACTTTGTATTTGCTTATGTGAAGTAAAAACCCCACACACAGCATCTTTCAGCTACCCCTATTGAGAAAGAGACAAAATTATAAGAGCCAGATCGAAACAGCTTCAGGCAGTGAGACTGATGAACGATGGACGAACTGCTACTATTTATTTATTTATTTATATGTGTGTGTGTGTGTGTGTGTGTGTAATCATGTATTGCATATGCATCGTTTGTATGTTTTTGCATTTTGACAGAGTATATTGAGGTGTTTGGGAGATAAATTTGGAAAAGTTTGTTAGAGCAGGTCACACACAAATATTTTAAAACAGAATTTCTGCAGGAGCTTTTGCAAGAGGCTCAGACTCATGGTGGACTGTTACTTGCAAAAGGCAACAAATGTAACAACAGGCAGTAGCAGCTTTGTCTGGAAAACAGAAAGCAGGGGGAAAAAAAAGAGGCTTTGCTCTCAGAGAGGAGAGAGTGAGAGAAGAAACACAGACATTGGATCCAGAGGGACAAGCTGGCAAGACGGCCTGGTTAAAGGAGAGGACTAGCTGTCAGGTGTTTCCCTTGGAATAAGAGAAACAGAACGGAACTCTGTACTGACCTGAAACAAGAAAAACTCTCTCTCTGAAAACCAACAAGAACCCTTCTGAGTGGTAACCATTTACCAGTTAAGCACCAAAGCCTGGTGAACTTTATTAATGTTGACTTCTGTGCATAGTACAAAAATTGCCTGCAACCAGTGAGATGTGAACCAAAGAACTTTGCTGAACTTACACACACACACACACATGCGCTTAGCATTAGAAGGGGGTTAAGTTGAGTCAATAGAGTTAAGTTAAAGTTTGATTCTATTTTCATGTACAAAGATAATTAAAAGCAACTTTTGTTTAAGTAACCCTCTCTTGTGGTGCTTATCTATTGCTGCTGGGTTTTGGGGTCCTCTGGATTTGTAACACCACCGATTGAAAAACGCTGTTTCAACTAGTTGTACTTGTACAATCGGATGATAATAAACTAACTTATAAAGCCCCTTTCATATGTACATCCCAGTAAATTAGCCATTCAGTGTTCTGGGATAGGAATGGGGGTTTGGCCTTTCACACTAGAGCACTCTGAACTGGGACACTGAACGGTTTTACGCTTGCAAGGGTTTATCCCTGGCATTTGGTCTATTCTACCTTAAACAGGAAGTGCCTGCAATGCAATTGCCCGTTTCACACTTGCCTGATCTCAACGCCGACATCTGCAGATGCCGGGGATTGTCAAGTCCGGCAATCCCTGACGTGAGATGATGTTATCTGACGCCAGCGTTGAGCAGATTTTGCTTTCAAACTTGTCACTTTAAAGGCCGTTCGATTCCTGGGATCACTGACAAGTGTGAAAGGGGCTTTATTCTAAGCTGTGTAAGGTAAAGTTATTAAGCTATGATACTTACTTGACCTATAACTTTTAACTTAATGTATTCTCCATCCTTTTTTTCTCCTGATTGGCTGGAAGGCTTTGCCTCCTATCGAAATACAAAGAAGAATTTGGGTTATAAAATAACAATTGAACAGAATGTTTCACTCTGTAACGATGATCAGATGGCTACTACCTACAGATGTGTCATCATATTGGGAAATATTTTGTATTTCATCTCCAGAATATTTGAATAGATTAAAATCAATTCTTACATCTGCTAAACATAATGGAAGAAAGCGCATCACAAAATGAGTTAATATTTTTACCGTGTATCCAAAAATTTCCATCTGCACCAAAATAAATTACATATCAACATTCTTGAACTCTTATCTAGACATCTTCCCAATATTCAGATGACTTACCCTACATTGGGGTTGGCGCCAGAACGAATATTAGAGGAGGGCATTAAGGTAACTGGGTGGGGCACAGTCCGACAGCTTGCTCGCCCGGGTGGGGGGGGTGGGGGCGAGGGGCGCTGGTGGTGGCTTACCTGCCAAGCGGACACGTAAACCTCCACCGTCCCTCTGACATAGCAGCCAAAAGCACTCCTTTTATTGCACTAGTGATGTAGGCAGGGCAGATCGGACAGTGAGCAATGGCTGCAAGCGTTTCATGGGGGGGGCCATGCCCACAAATACCCCTCTTGGCACCAGCCATGCCCAAAATTGCAATTCTGCCCATCTCCTCCAACCACCAGCTCCCTCCCCACTCTCCTAATAGCAAAGACATGCTGGCCCAATCCAAATGGTATTCTTGCTCATCACCATTCTCCCCAAACACACCAAAAGGCTTCTGCTTCAGATTTCCCACTCCCGAAACAAAGAACTGGGTGGTTTCTTCTCTTGGCCATTCCACAGAGCACATCCTCTTCAAAACATACCATACCTGAATCCAAATTGCAACCCATCAAATTCTAACAATCCTGGCCAAAAATCCAAATGATCTATACTTGGATTGGACAAAAGGACGAGTATTTGAACATGTGCAATTTGGTGAATTTGCATCTCATTTCTACTATTTCTGATCCTTACACATCACAATTTTGCAAAATATGCAATCGAATCTTTACAAACTGCAAGTGATCACACCAACCAGAACTTTCTAATAATAGCTACAAAATGCTTTCTGGTGAAGTTTCTAAAAATGCGAGTCAATGTTATGCAAAATGACCTTACATATATCTGAAGTGTTGCAACAGGAACTTTGACTCAAGGTGTCAGTAATTTAAGTAGGTAATACAAAACAAACGGATTCTTCAAACAAAGTACTAATCACTAATCTGTGTTCGTGCTGAAGCAGCTAAGTTTGCCGCTCAAATCTGATGTTATTGCTTCACTCCAAGAACATCAGCTCCCATGGAATCTGGTCTCCTGAGAAAATAAAAGCAACTTTGCTGGTTAGCAGGTGCTGCCAAGATCACCGTTGATATGCCAGTATATCAAAATTTGTACAGTTCAGAACTTAGAAAGAGCTTCTGCATTTGTTTACACATCCAAAATATTTTCCAACTACCTGAACCAAAATAGGCATTTCAATTGAATAACGATGAAAGGATCATCTTGAAGAACATGTTACCTGTGACACTATTAAATATTGCACTTCTTCAAAATGATCTAAACTTTGCTAAAATTTCAGATTCCCAAGTGTCCATTCTAATCGTATGGTGCACACAAATATTAACTATTCAATGTAAAACCTTTGAGACCTTGAATTTGTAGGGAAAATGTCTCTAATAAAGGTGCATAAGATGTTATGTCTAGGCCCCGGAAATAGTTTATCTGTCACACCGTTCAAACAGCATCATTTTAATGTTTCAATCAATGATAGGAGCACTTAGCAGGGTCAGGTAGCATCAAGGGGGAGGGAATAATTTTTTTAAACTTTGATATTCTGCATCAGAACAGGAAAAATGTGAAGAAACAAATGTTTTACGTGGGTTCTATGATGAAAAACGAGGCCAAGGCAATTGCAAACTCTTCCACTGCTAGGATAGGTGATGGTTAATGTGACTTGCAAATCATTTGTGAGCTGGTGCACTTATGTGGTTCAATGCTATAGATGGTCCATCTCACTTTGAGTGCTCAATATTCCCATGCATCAGTGAGGATATTACTGTTCTTCAACAAAGCTTTGATCACCTCCTTAAATATTTTTCTGTCTGCCTGGTTACCCCTTCCCAGAACAGAAATTATCAGTCTCAGGATTCTGGTTGTGGACACCATGTGGCAAAATATACCAAGGAGTCCAAGTAGTCAATAACCATCAAATGGGAAGCACTCTAATCCTCAATTGTCAAAGATTAATTATTCCAGAACTAGGACATCTTTGTAGACATTCTTCAGAGCAGTGGCTTATGCCCAGCCACCTTCAGCCCCATGCAGGTGTATGAAGAGGGAGTTTACCAGAATGATCCTGGGGATGAGGGGGTTAGTGTTTGAAGAGCATTGCACATGCTGTGGTTTAGATTTACTTTTCCAAAACTAGTTCGTCCAAAAGAAGATGCTTGCAGGCTATTACAAAGCTTGAGATTAATTTAGAGAGGAAAGATCTTACTATATATTTCCACGTACAAGCCAATGAGCATTTAAGTCTACTCCCCACACTTAAGTCTACTCCCCACACTTAAGTCTACTCCCCACACTTAAGTCTACTCCCCACACTTAAGTCTACTCCCCACACTTAAGTCTACTCCCCACACTTAAGTCTACTCCCCACACTTAAGTCTACTCCCCACACTTAAGTCTACTCCCCACACTTAAGTCTACTCCCCACACTTAAGTCTACTCCCCACATACCAGGGTTGTTGGTTTAGAAAACACTGAATTGATGAGTATCGTGCAACCAATGAGCAACACCATATGCCCCCACCCGACCTGAGAAGATGTATGAGCAGAATTAGATCATTCAGCCCATCAACTCTGCTCTGCCATTCAAATAATAGCTGATATTTTTTTCTCTCAACACCACTCTCCCACCTTCTCCTCATAATCTTTGATGCCCTTACTAATCCAGAACCTATCAACCACTGCTCTAAATATACTCACGGTGACTTCTTCAGATGTCTGTGACAACAAAATTCCACAGATTCATCATCCTCTGGCTGAAGAATTTTGTCCTCAACTCTGTTCTATAGAGATGTCTGTTTATTCTGAGGCTGTGCCTTCTGAGTCCACAACTCACCCACGACTGGAAACATCTTATCCATATCCACTCTAACCAGTCCTTTCAATATGGGGTAGACTTAATTGAGATTCACCCTCCCTAATCCTTCTAAACCACAGCATGTGCAATGCTCTTCAAACACTAACCCCCTCATCCCCAGGATCACTCTAGTAAACTCCCTCTTCAAACACCTGCATGGGGCTGAAGGTGGCTGGGCATAAGCCACTGCTCTGAAGAATGTCTACAAAGATGTCCTAGTTCTGGAATAATTAATCTTTGACAATTGAGGATTAGAGTGCTTCCCATTTGATGGTTATTGACTACTTGGACTCCTTGGTATACTTTGCCACATGGTGTCTTAGTATCAACAGCTGGATCAGGTCTGGAGCAATGTGGTTATGGCAAAACCCAAAATGGGCATCAGTGAATGTTATTGTTGAACGAGTGATAATCTGATAACTCTCTTAACAGCAGCTTTAATTACTTTGAGATTACTGATTTGCTGAATTGGATTTCTACTTGTGAAATTTCCCAAGTCTATCTTGTTCTCACAATTTTGGGTGAAAGAGGGAGGAAAAAAGACTACATTTAGGAAAGAAGGAGAAGATGTCCAAATGCTTTTGACTGCAAGAACTTTTGCTGAATCAAGAACAAAGCAGGTGAAAAATTTGTAATGGAAAATGTAACAACAGAGAAATAGATGAAGGAGGTAAAGACAAGATCTTAAGAAAAAAAAAAGAGGATGGGGAGATAATTAAGTGGTCTTTTACTTTTCCAAAACTAGTTCATCCAAAAGAAGATGCTTGCAGGCTATTACAAAGCTTGAGATTAATTTAGAGAGGAAAAATATTACTGTATATTTCCGCATACAAGTCAATGAGCATTTAAGTCTACTCCCCACCTCTTTCAGCCTCGTTTTAAGGTTTTTATTATATATCCGGCATACGTTGATCCCACTTTTCTGATTGCCTGAGGTGCCCCATTGACCAGCGTACAAGTCGACCTCCAAAGCTCACGATGCCCAAGATGGGCTGTTGACCGGCATATACATCAACCCCCACAGAGCGCGCTGATTGATAAGCTGGGCATTGGCTGGAAGTGATTGCTATCATGGGTCCATCGAAACAACGCAATACACAACGAAAATATGAAGTGAGCTTTAAGTTGAAAGTGATAGAAATGGCCAAGAAAACCAGTAACTGCATTGCTACAAGAAAATTTGATGTGCACGAGAAGTTGGTTAGAGATTGGAGGAAGAAAGAAGAGACTTTAAGAAACATACCAAAACGGCAACGTTCTTTGAGAAAAGGAATCATTCGTTGGCCAGAGTTGGAAAATCACATTGCAGAATGGGTACATGAACAGACAAGATTGCTACATAGTCACCTGAAATAAAATAAGAACATTTGCACTGCAGTAGGCCAACCAGTCCTGAGTGATGATTTTGAAGCTACAGTAGGAGGCTGGTACAACTGTTTCATGAACAGGAAGTGTCTGCACAGAAACTACCAAAAGATCTTGATCATAAAGTTATAAGTTTTCACCAGTTTATTATATGGAACCGGAAGAAACACCAGTTTGCATTGGCAAATATCAGAGACATGGATGAAATCCCCATGAATTTTGACATGATAGACTATAGAACAATGGAATGGAAAGGTGTTAAAACTGTGCAATCCAGATGTACAGGCCACAAAAGGACTAGGTTAACCATGGTGTTATCATGCATGGGTGATGGGACAAAGACCAATGGTAATCTTCAAATGCATAATTAAACCAAAAATGAAATTTCCTGCAGGTATTTTTGTACATTTTCATGAAAAGGATGGATGGTTGAAAATGGTGTAAAACTATGGAGAGACAATGTGTGGAACAGGCCGCCAGGCGGATTACGCAAAGAATGTAGTTTGGTGGTCTGGGATAGCTTTTGTAGCCAGTTAACTGAGAACACTGAAAGTAGATTAGCACTACATAACACTTACATGGTGGTTATCCCAGGTGGTTTAACGTCTATATTGCAACCTCTCATTGTCTGCTTGAACAAACCAGTCAAAGGCCATGTGCGTAAGGAATGGAATACATGGATGTCGAGTGTAGAAAAGTCATTTACAAAAGGCAGGGCAATGCGTGCTGCAACATTTGATATGTTGTGTAACTTTGTGCTCAAGATATGGGACAAAGCTAAAGTAGAAATTGTGATAAAATCATTTTAACGGTGTGGAATTGATGGCATGGAAGAGGATATATTGTGAGACACTGACAACAAAACTGAAACCACCTCAACAGATACAGACTGGGACCCATATGATGACTGTTTTAACAGTGAAATTATGGATGTGCATGCTCCCATCTTTGCTTCAGATAATGATAATGAGGGCGATTTTGGAGGGTTCTTATTGTGTTGTTGTCTTCAATCTGTCGCAGTTGGGATTTTTTGTTTTTCTAGGGTCGACTTGTACACCGAATCGGCACAGATTGAATTTAAGGTCTCAAAAGTATACCTGGTATACAAGTTGACCCCCATTTTTTTGAGAGTTTTTTTGGGATTTCACGACTTGACTTGTACACCGAAATATACGGTAACATATCGTTCAAAGAGACAAATGCCAGATCAGTTCCTCCAGTATTGAAAGGTCACGGTGTAAAACACAAGTTTATGTAGACTTTCAAAATCACCACAGGTAGTCTCTGGCTTACAACCATAATTGGGACCAAAGGATTGGTCGTAACTTGGATTGGGCGCAAGTCGGATTCTCTCCCCCGCGCATGCCTTAACGAGAGCTTATAGCAATTTTTTTTTAAATTAAACAAATGAACCTTTAATAAAGATACTCAACAAATGAACTTCTAGTAATTAATAGTCATTGGAGTTGGGTGTCAGGCTGCCACTGGGAGCAGGGACCTCTGTATACAGTACTTTTAATACAAAATATGTACTTGTACAGTAGTTATAAAAATTTATTTTTAAATTGTGGTTGTATGTGCAGGTGGATATAATTCACGTACACCAGAAGTCAAGGACTACCTGTAGTGGAGAAACAAGGTGAGATAGTTTGAAGAAATTGATGCCATATTCTTTCTGAATGCAAAAAAAGTCTTTGACCCATTATTAGAATCTGACCTGCTGTTTTTACTACACCCAAGTATCCACTGATTTAATCCATTGATTTGAGTCTGTACAGGTATAGTGAAAATGTACAACAAATACACTTTTTCCATTCAGATTTTGCATCTTTCTCTGCTTTATTCTGGAGTAGTTGTTGTGAAATAACAAGTTAAATAACCCACCAGATGAGGGATACAAAGTCTACAAAAAAAAGTGAAGAAACACATCCAAAAGCTAGACAAATTAAGACCCATTTCTGCATTTACTATTTATTCATTTATTAAAGTAGAATTCATTTTAATTCCTAGCATACAAAAATTATTCTGGTGATACTTTAAAAACAAATTAATTGTGACTTAGAGGTTTGGGATGTGTAATTAAAATAAGATGAAGAAAAAGATATTTCCATTGATTAATGTCAACACAAATATCTACGCAAAATAATATCACTCTCCACTATTCCATTCCCAAGTGCAAAACATCGAGTTTCAACTAAATCCTGGTAATATCTAGAAACAGGTGACAGCTATGCAGAATGATCTAGCCTTAGATGGCATTTTTCCTGTTAATATGACAATTTCTATTTTCATTAATGTGCATTTGAATAACTCCTTCCTTGTCTCAGATAAAAGTGAGGAAGAAACAGTAGAGGCTCCAGAGGTTTTCAATTCTCCTTCATGGGTTGTGCTAGAAGATTGAACGACTGGTAACATTTTAGTCTAATACAATGATTTATTTTTTTGTTTAATTCATCTTTTACATCATTTTCAATAAATATAATAATAGTTATCTATATGGTTTCAAAAGGCAATCCATACAAAAGATTACAGGTAAAATGAGAATACAGTACAACTCAGATTATCCGAAATTGGATTATCTGAAATCCTCATTTAACCGAAATTTTTTTGGGCTCTGAAGTGGCGTCTGTTTGACTCTGAAAAGTTTTGGACAAATGAGGATATCCGAAACAATCAGAATTCCTCAGTTATCCAAATTTTTTTTTTGAGCTAAACCAACTTCACAGGTTAGAAAAAAAACTCACCTAACATGAAATTAGAATGATTGTCCTCATTTCAGGCAACTCTCCCCCCTCCCTCTCTTTCAATTTCTTCTTTACCTACCCCTACTGACTTTTCTCTCCAACTCTCCCTCTCGTACTGTGGCCACTTTCTCCCAGCCACAAGCCGTCAGAAGAATCCCTTGTCCCAGCATCATCAAGGAGACCGGTCTCCAAGCAGGAATGGGACCTTGGGCTCCTGGTGCAGGGACCTCAGTGGGGAGGTGTCAGATGTTCGCCGGAGGGGGCTAGTAGAGGGAATGCGAGCAGCCAAAGACTGGGTCTGTGTCAGACTCCAACATCAAGAACCAGGATGCTAAGCTGGAACAGCCCCTACCAGAATGAGCCCACTGGGAGATAGGAGCCCACCAATTTGCCATTGAGTGTTCCACCGGCCCGGGAAGCCTCCCTGTGGATCAGCAGCAGGCTGTGGGGGTGTGTTGGGGGAACCAGCTGCGGCGGTTGGGAGGTCTTGGCGGCAGCTTGGTGGACATGTCGGGGATTGGCGGCAGCCACCATTTTTTTGGTGAGAATTAAACATTATTTTAATGCTTAAAAAACCTTCCCTCGTTGTTTATTGTTATTTAAACATTGATATAAGTGATTTGCTGTTGCTACTGGGCTGTTTTTTTTTAATAAAATGACCAGTCATCCAAAATAGGTCAGCCCTGACCATTTTGGATAATTGGAGTTGTACTGTGCATAGAAATGCAAGAACATTTTGACAGGCCAGATACCAGCTATCGAGGGAAGTGATAATTTAAAGCCAGAGAATAGTAAAGAAAGGTAATTATTCAGATTGTCAGGTAACATTATATATGAATCAACTAGGGGGCCTCAACTTTTCAGAATCTTTACAAACGAATGGTTTTTATTTTCAATTATGAAAGTTGTGATTTCAAATTTTAAACTCTATTACACAGTTAAAACCAGACTGACACAGGAAGTTGTCATTATTCTCAGATAAAATTAATGGATAAAAAAATGGTTAATATGGTAAATTTGTAAAAAGGAATCTTAATAAATGAAGTCCTAGAATTGCAAAAGATCAAAACATTTAGCAAGGCACATCTATAAATCATTTAGCCAGTAGAAATATTAGTGTGATTGTGGTCTTTATCTCACAGACCCTAGTTTACAAATTAGAAACTTTGCTTCAATGGATAATTCATCATGAACCCAGTGTTCCGTTTTGAACACCATAACTTATGAGGTGCACACTTCTGATTATGAACCTTTATGGATTAAATTATGAGTACTGTATAGAAAGCATAAACTTGACTTTCCCCAACCAGAAGCCCTGGATGGACAATGAAATCCAGAACCTCCTGAGAGCCAGGACACAGGCATTTAAGACAGGAGATCCAGATCACTAAAGAAGGAGCAGGTGCTATCTCCAGGGAAAAGTGGAGCTTCTGGATGAAACGAAAGGCACCCGACAGCTGCATTTTGAGGGGAATTTTGAACCATTCACAATTTTACAGATAAAACCATAATAAAAATTTGGAATTATTTCTCCCAAATGCCTGTGGTTACCAAGACAACTTTCATATTGAATGATATATATTAGTAAACTCAGGATAACAGGGTGTAGAAGTACAATAACTAAATGGAGTTGAGCTACAATCTGATTAGTTAGGTTATAATGTAGGCTAATATGTCTGATTGGTCTACTTCGTTCCTCTTGTACAAATTAATGGGCGACACCACTGGACTAAGACTAAATTTGGGAAAACTTCCATTTTTGATTAATCCCTATTTTTATTGAGGTTTCGCATCAAAAAGAATTTGCCTTCTATTTAAGTGACAAATTACAAGATACAATTGCACAACTCTTACCAGAAAATAGACACTTGAGTCCAAACTATAGCTCATGGTCATATCATTGCCAAATATGTCCAGTTAATTCAAAAAGCTGGATATAAAAAAGAACACTCAGCAGCTCAAGTTTGAAACTTGTCTAATACAAATTTGTTGATTGAACAATACAGCATTCCAAATTCTTGATTCTATCCTACTTCCAGATAGAACAAAAAATATGTATTGGTCTTGACAAAAGAAAAAAGTTTTCTGGTTTATTTTTGGCTAGAGTTTTGTGTGGGCACAAAATGATGAAATAAATTTTATACTTACACAAGTTATCCTGATGGTATTATGTAGAGTAGAATCCCCATTATCTGGAATTCAAAATTCAAAACGGAACACTGGGTTCATGATGAATTATCCATTGAAGCAAAGTTTCTAATTTGTAAACTAGGGTCTGTGAGATAAAGACCACAATCACATTAATATTTCTACTGGCTAAATGATTTATAGATGTGCCTTGCTAAATGTTTTGATCTTTTCAAATTCTAGGACTTCATTTTTACAACAGACACTAATAAAAATACATTTTGAATAAATAAGACTGGGCGGATAGACACCGCAGTTGGGGGTGGTGAAGCGGCGGGTGGGGGGCTGAGTCTTCATTGGAAACACCCAGGTTTGCTATGCTGAACAGGCAATGCCCTCAATGCATGCTCATTCTTTTCCTGGTTGCCACTTACGTGGAGGTGAGTCAGGTCATCAGCACAAGGAAGGTGTGCTGAGGACCCGACTGTGGCACTTGCGAGGAGGTGAGCCGGGCTGTCAGTATGAGTAAGGTGCCCTAATGGTCTGAGCGGAACATTCGTGAGGAGGTGAGCGGGTTGTCAGCATGAGAAAGGTGCTCGTGTAAATGTTCTCCGAAGCAACACACAACTATTTGGTGAAGATGGTAGCAAACACTCAGACAGCGGAGTACTCTGATCATGCCCGCATGCAGCAGCTGTTGAATAAAGTTATGTTAGCATCTCCCTATCCATGCCTAGTAAAAATCTTTATTAGTATTAGGTCTATTAGTAAGACTTCATCTGTTAACTTAAGGCAGAAGGGTTGAATATGGTGGTGGCACGGTTAGCACAGCAGCTAGTTCAATACTGTTTCAGGGGCACCAATTAGGGCTCAAATTAAAATTTTGTTAAGTTACAGGAATTACCTGATTAAAGTTAACTTTACACAAGGACGACATACCGATTTTTTAAAAATTCAAATAACTTTACTTTTTGCACTGTCTCTTGTCTTTTAAATGGTGCATTCTTAATGGATCTGTATTAGTTTTGCTTTGGAAAAGTGAGTCTTAGTCAACCAGAAAATTTGCATATCTGACATCCGTGATCCTGTAGGTGTCAGATAATAGAGATGTTACTCTATATATATAAAAAATGTTGCAACATGGATAGAGAAATGTACAGATGCTCTGTAATTATAAAATAACCTGGAGTTCATTGTATAAGAAAGAAAAGTCCAGACATAGGAATTACTGGTACATCTATAAAGGTGTTTAAAATGATGATGTAATAATACATCAGTGGAAACTGCCTATCAACTTTTACAATTATAAATTTCTTTTTGATTCAAATGCTCTGTTTATTTTTCAGGATTTGCTGGCAAAGTTGATATTTATTACCCATCTCTAATTTTTTTTTGCAGGAGTGGAGTTCTTTTCGTGAAGGGATTACTATAATGTTGTTCGGTAAGAACATTTCAGGATTTTGCCCTGCCAATGCAACAGAGTGTATGTTGGAACTGTAGTGAACTAATCTGGGAATTGCCAGCAAGATGACAACCTTAATTCCTTCCGCACTGTTTCACCCACAGAAACTACTCCTTTCCTGCTGTTCTGAACCTCTCATAGCCAGGTCTATCATATGCTCTGACCTCCCATCCATTGAAGATATCTACACAAGACACGGTCTCAGGAAGCCAGCCAACATCATAAAAGACCCCTATCACCCTGGTCATGACCCATACTTGCAGCTACCTTTGGGAAGAAAGCACAGAAACGCAAGGTCAAGCATGTATGGGTTCAAGATCAAAATTACACAAGAAAGACCGCAGACACAATGATTGAAGTTTAGCACGCAAAAAAGTGCTGAAGAAACTTATATCACACAACATTCTTTAAAGCAAAGATACATTATCAACATTTCAGGTGGAGCCCTTTGTCAAGGTATAAGCAAAAAGCACACAGGCACCTGAAATAACATGGTGGGGGCAGGGGCAGGGGGAGGAATACAGACCCATAGGCAAGATGTCATAGCTGTATACATGGATGGGAAGAGAAAAAAAAGCTGGAAGTGCTCAAACAGAATATTGGGTGCTTTTCCTCCAATTAGTGGGTGGTCTCAGTTTGGCAGTACACGAGGCCATGGAGAGAAATGTTAGCATGGGAATGGGGCATAGAATTTAAATAAAAAACACACCAAGATGCTGGAGGAACTCAACCGATCTTTCAGCATCCATAGGAGACAAAGATATATTGCCGATATTTCCTTGAAAAAGGGATCCAGCCAAAGCGTCGGCAATATATTTGTCTCCAATGGACACTGAAATACCAGCTGAGTTCCTCCAATATTTCAGTGTAGTTTTACAATAACTGTGTCTGCACTTAGGTGTTTTACATGGAATTAAATGGTTGGCCACTGGGAGGTCCCCACTATTGCAGCGGACAGTGCTTGACAAAATGTTCTCCCAGTCTATGTCCAGTCTCCCTGATGTAGAGGAAGCCACAGCAGGAGCACCAAATGGAGTCAGTAACCCCTGCAAATTTACAACTGTTACTTCAGTTGGAAGGACTGTTTGGGGCCCTGAATGGTGGTGAGGAAGAGAGTGTGGGTGCAAGAGTAGATTCAAGAGCGATTTTATTCCCCAATGGTCATCAGGTTCTTGAACGTTTCCTTAACACTCCAACCATAATCAATTCTGGCACCACAAAATGACCCACCTGCACTATTAAAACATCACTTTATCTTTTTTTGTCATTATCTCCTTCCAGACTGGGGTACCAATGTAATTTTTTTTTTGTTTCAAAACAAAAGTATTTGTTTGTCAATTTGTAGTGTGTGGCGATGGGTCAGGAGGCCTCTCCATTTGGAACCTGGTGGGTGTGGATTGTGGCCTCTATCTGGAATCTGGTAAGAATGTGGATTACGGAGGGTCATGTGACCTCTCCGCTGGAGCCTAGCCCTCTCACCTGACAATCAAGAGTTACGTGTGCCCACCTGTAAGGCTGATACATGATTGGCCCTGGCAGCTGACATGATTGGACTCCAGGTGCCAATCAATGGTTAGATCTGCCCACAGGTGAAGCGACTCACAGTTATGGAGACAGATCCTGCATTGAAAAGCCTGAGCACATGCAGTTTCTATCCCTGAAGCTCAGGCTGCAGACAACTCCAGAGGGCCGAGTGCAATGGGTCTGTCCTGGATCTTGAGTCATGGTCGATGCTGGAAAGCAGGTTTGTATGTATTAATTTACTGCTTATTGGTCTGCTAGAGATAAGAGTTGTGGGTACCATGTGTTTAACCCTCTCATTCTCAAACGGGAGTTGAGAATGTTTACCACTTGATTTATTTGCACCCAGTGTATAGATATTTGTGTATTATTGCTGTATGTGTTCATTAATTGTGACCATTGCTGAACGTCAGTCTGCTCCAGAGGCCTGAAGGCAAAGGGCCTATTCCAAATATCAAGCAGCGACGACACTGAGATCAGGATCATGTGTATATACACTTATTTAGTGATGCAATATCCACTGGCCACCGTGACAGAGGTGCACCAAAGAAAAGGTACAAGGACTGCCTAAAGAAATCTCTTGGTGCCTGCCACATTGACCACCGCCAGTGGGCTGATAACGCCTCAAACCGTGCATCTTGGCGCCTCACAGTTTGGCGGGCAGCAACCTCCTTTGAAGAAGACCGCAGAGCCCACCTCACTGACAAAAGGCAAAGGAGGAAAAACCCAACACCCAACCCCAACCCACCAATTTTCCCCTGCAACCGTCTCTGCCTGTCCCGCATCGGACTTGTCAGCCACAAACGAGCCTGCAGCTGACGTGGACTTTTTACCCCCTCCATAAATCTTCGTCCGCGAAGCCAAGCCAAAGAAAAAAAGTGATGCAATATACTGTACCTATGGGTGGTGGGTGCTGAAGAAGTTAAAGCCTCATTTCTCAGAATCCTGTGCCTGTCATTGTGAATTCCCCTGTGTCTAAATTAAGACACTGTTTGTTCATGACACGTGTGCAGCCTTGATTCTTTTAACTCAACAAACCTACTCAAACACAAGGGATCAAGGAGTTTCGACTAGACCCTCACAGTCGCAATATTTTTGCTCAATACCAACCTGGAGAGAATGAATCTCCTTCCTTCACAGGAAGGCTCACCTGTGGGTGCTGGAAGCCGAGATTGCACCACTGAGCTGTAGTTGGACGCATGGCCAACAAATACACCGACAGAGCCAGAGCTATTGAAGGGCTGCTGCGAACAGATGTCTGTCGACACTGGAGAAGGGTGGGGGTGGGAGAGGTGTGTCCGGATCCGCAGGTTTTGATATTCCTGTGTTTAATAATCACCTACCAATTTTACCCCACATCAGGTACCTTCGGTGGGGTGAGGAGCTCAAGGGTGCACAATCTGGCCAACACAAAGTCCCAACTCTCAGAGTGAGTCCTCAAACAGTGAGCAGGCCTTGGGAATATTTGTGCAGACATTACAAACAGCACTGCTCCAAGCAATCAATGGTATTGTGAGCAGGAAGTGTCCAGGCACGAGAGGGTCCACAGCTGACAGACCAGCAACTGTGGCTGCTCACTGTGGTCTAAATAGTACATCCTGGATGCATGGCTGATGGACCGACCCCTGGTTACCCATGAAACGCTATGGCATTGGTATCTGAGATGAATGTCGCTATATGCCTCTCAAATCTGAAGGAGCCTATGGCAGAGACACTGACCAATGAGGTGGCTGCAGCACTTCAGCATAAGGAGGTGATACCAATGCTACTGTCAGTAAGAAGCGCTGCACTTGCATTCTGGGCCAGTCGAGGAATACCACCCACTCGCCACACCAGAGTCAGTGAAAAAATTAAATGAGCCAGGAACAAGTCCCTTGAACACAACTCCCCATGGGGAAGCTGGTGGACCTGTGGGGCTAAAGGTAAGTTGGTGATCCATCAGTAGGTATGGGATGTGTATAATGTAGATATGTCTGCGGGGTACTAGCCTGTAAATGGATTGGTATGGTGTGGAGACTTCCGAGTGGTGGAATGTAATGTAGATTGTGATGGATGAGGTGGCCTTTCCGTCTGGAACCTGATGGTAGTATGGATTGAGGAGGGTAATGTCGCCTCTCTGAATTTTTTTTTAAGACATACAGAATGGTAACTGGCCATTTCGGCCCACGAGCCTGTGCCGCCCAATTTATACCAAATTAACCTACAGCCCCGGTACATTTCGAAGCCCACACAGACATGGGAAGAACTTACAAACTCCCTACAGAAAGCATGCGATTCAAACCTCTCTCTCTCTCTCCCCACCCCCCCCCCCCCCACCCCACCGCCTTCAAACCATCACTGAAATCCAGGCTGCAGGCAGCTCCGGGGAGCCAACTGCAAAAGGCCCATCCTGGATCCCAAGCCACGATTGTTGATGGAAACCAGGTTTATACATATGTACTTGAAAGCTGTAATTTATTTACTGTTTATTAGTGTGCTGTGTGAACTGTCCTGGGACCAGCGAATCACATAACTAGGGCTGTGGATAGGGCTTTAAAATAAATAGTAATGGGTTAGGTTCAACACCCATGAATAAAGTTAAAGGGAAGGAGAGGGCAAGAGAGGTTATTTTTCTCCAGAATAAAATATAGGACAAAGTTTAGAAAAGGATAAAAATTGAACTCTAGCAATATTGAGACAAATGTGAAAAGGGTGGTGAACACAGAACTGAAGTTTTGTACTGTAAAGTACACTGTACAAAACAAGGTAGATGAACTTAAAGTACAGTTAGAAATTGCCACACATGAGGTAGGCATAACACAGATGTGGCTGAGGAGAATCACAGCTGGGAGCCCCTATCAAAAAACTGACAAGTGGACAAAGGACTTGGGGGTGGATCTGTCAATTTTTTTAAAAATCAAATCAAATCCTTAGCAAGAAGGGACATGGAATTAGAAGATGCAGAACCCTTGTGGGAAGAGTAGAGTAACTCCAAGGGTAAAAAGACCCTGATGAGAGTTACATACAGGCCTCCAAATAGCATTCAGGATGTAGAGTATAAATTATAACAGGAGCACGTGAAGCCGTGTAGAAAAGGGCAATATTATGGTGGTCAATAAGCATAGGAAAATCAGATTTGCATTGGGTCCAAAGAGAAGGGACTGTGGAAGGCCCACAAGATGAATTTTTTGAGCATATTCTGGTCAAACTCACTAGGGGAAAAAGTATTGGGTAAGAAGTAACACTTGCAAGTCTACAGTGGTTTAAGTAAAAACACAATGCTGGAGAAACTCAGCAGGTCAGTGTCCTTTATATAGCAAAGATTAAAAAAAAAACATTTCATCAAGGTATGGAAAAATGTTGGCATGGGTGTGAACAAAAAGGTAAAGGGTGAGGAGTGGTCGCAAAGGCAGGAGTTAATAGGTAGAGAAGGGAGGAGGAATGGCTAGATAAATAGAGAAGTAAGGGGATGGAGAGCTGACAGGGGAAAGGGAAAGGAGGGGGGGAAAGGTTAGCAAAAACTGGAAAAGTTGATGTTTTCTGACTAGCTCCTGTTGACTACTGATGTTCCGCAGGGGATTGGAGTTGTGTCTGCTTCTATCACACTACATGTAAATGAGTTAGATGATGGTTCTGTGGTCAAATCTGTGAATGATATGAAGAGAGATGAAGGGACAGATAGTGTTGAGGAAGTAGGGTGCCTGCAGAGAGACTTGAATAGGTTGGGAGAATGGATAAAGTGGCAGATAGAATACAGTGTAGGGAAGTGCAAGGTCATGCTCTTTGGCAGAAGGAATAAAGGCAAAGATTATTTTCTAAATAGGTAGAGAATTCAGAATGCAAAAGTCCAACGGGACTGAGGAGTCCATGTGCAGGATTCCCTAAATGTCAACTTGAAAGTTGAGTCAATAGCAAGGAAAGCAAAGGCAGTCAGCATTCTTTTCAAGAGGACTTGAGAAGGTTAACAGACGAGGTATTTGATGGATCTGGACTTGTACTCACTGGAGTTTAGAAGGATGAGGGGAATCTCATTGAAACGTTCCAGATATTGAAAGTGCTGGATAGAGTGGATGTTGAGAAGATGTTTCCAATCAATTCACAACCTCAGAATAAAAGTGCATCCCTTTGGATCAGAGATGAGGAGCAATTTCTTGAGTCAAGGGGTTGTGAATCTATTCAACACGCTGTCACAAATGACTGCGCGACTAAGCAACTGGGTATATTTAAAGCAGAGATTGATGGGTATAAAAGGCTGTGGGAAAAAGTCAGTAGAATGGGGTTGAAAGGAAGACATCAGCTACAATTTGAATGCTAAGCAGACTCAATGGGAGGAATAGCCCACATGTGCTTCTAAATCATGATCTTGTCCTCACATTCCATTTCACCATAATCAACAGATTAAATTTCCAACATCTCCAAACCCTTAGCCTCTTCTCACTGCGTTCCATCCAGCACACACACAATTTCTCCATTACGATCAATGCAGCCTCTTTTCCCATCCAACACAAAATACAGCATCTATTCTTTTAGTTCTGCTCTTCCCACTGTCAAGGAGTCAGTCTCCAAATTAAATAACTTATTTGTACTCCCTTCAACTTGATATATTGTATTCAATGTTTTTGATGCTACATCATGAAGATCGAGTTAGTACTTTGCAAAGCCCTTCTGTGCAGTCCATAAGGGTCATTTGACATTTTAATTCACTGTCCTACTTCAACCCAATATCTTGGTTGCCAGACTCCTATGGTCCTACTCAAGGAGCTCAATGGAAATATGGGGAATACAACTTTCTGGAGGCAACATCTTTTGGATGACGATTCTGCTATTGGTATTTACACATCCTCCAGCCGATCTTTGTATCATGATTTATTCCCCTGTTGCTCTCCTTTTGCCCATTCCTACGTTCAACCCAACCAGACACCCCGTGTCTTCTCGATCTTAAAACTTCTCCTCTTTCCCTCCGATAGTCAATCATTCGGTCCCCATTTCGGGAGACACTGCAAGATCTGCAAACGTTTCAGGATTTTGGTGTGTTTTTTTTTCTTCCGTCGTGCCAATCACAGCGAGGAGCTGAAATGGAGAGGTCCTATTTCGCATCAGACAAACTTTAAAGTTGGGGCACTGATGACAAAGTCAGTACCGTTGAGAGATGCTACGACAGATGAGGTGGATTGCTTTTCCTTTCCTGTTGGTGCAGGAAACTTGCACGACTATTTTAACAACTTTCCAGGCCAATGAACCAGATTTGAGAAAGAGAAGATGGAAGTGACCAAATGAATGAGATATTTGGAGAGAAAGAATTAGTCCTCAATATCTGTCAGGATCCACAATGGGTTTGCATGGGCAATCTCTATCATTCATCTGTGGTCTTAAAACTGAGACTCCAGGCCAACACACAGCATCAAGCAAAATGGAGTTGCAATTCAGCTGCAGCTCCCATCCCCCACGTAATCTTCACAGCGTCACCGATCCACAAAGTTGCACTTCTTTTGAGCCCCCCCCCCTGCACCCCACCCCCCCCCCCCCCCAGATGCACATCTTGACCTCCGATGGGCCCGAGTGCAGGGCGCGTCCCCGATCCATCAGGTGCGCGTTCAAGCCCTCACTCGGCTTCGTCCCCTTCCGCCTCCATTTGAACGCCGTTTGGGTCCTCATCTCGCGCACTCGGCGACCCCCCCCGCCCATTAAAAGAACAGGCGCCTACCTGATCGGACATCGCAATGTCGGGCAGCTGTACTTCCGCAAGGATCCGACCGCCAGTCCAGAGCAACGCGCTCCCCGGCCCCTTGCCCGGCCAAAGTACGTCTGCGTGCGTCACGCCGTCCGCCAGCGCCCCGATGCAGCCTGGGAGTTGGAGTTCCCCGCCCTGACCTTGTGGATTGATGGCTGCGAGCCCCGCCCCTTCCCACCGCTGCGGGACAAGTCTTCCTTGCCGTGAGTCATTCCTGCTCCCCTGAATTGAGAGCAGAAAATGATCAACCGCTGCTTCAGAAATAAAATGCGCTCTTGACCTGCTCTGTGTTTGCAACATCGGCAGCATCTTGGCTTTAAACATTTTTAACTAAGCAGGGCCCGGGAAGATGGATGCACAGGGATCAACTTGGCAGAGACTTTATTCTTCAGTGTGCTTTGGGAGGAAGCATTCTTCATTCCGTGGATTTATTGGGCATCTGGCGTTAAAAAGGGGAAAGGGGGCAGCCCATCAGCAGATCAGGAACTGTTTCTGAAGGGGTGGGGGGGGGTGAAACAGTATTTTATAGGAACTGATTAAACGGAGTTGTGTGTTGCAGCGCCTTTAAAGTGGGATAAAAGTTGAGGGAGAGGAGCAGGGATGACAGGAAGCGGGTCTGAACTGCACAAGACCTTTGCAATTAAACGGAATTGTGTGTTGCAGGTGCAGCGCCTTTAAAGTGGGATAAAAGTTGAGAGAGAGGAGCAGGGATGACAGGAAGCGGGTCTGAAATACACAAGACCTTTGCAATTAAACGGAGTTATGTGTTGCAGGTGAAGCGCCTTTAAAGTGGGATAAAAGTTGAGAGAGAGGAGCAGGGATGACAGGAAGCGGGTCTGAACTGCACAAGACCTTTGCAATTAAACGGAATTGTGTGTTGCAGGTGCAGCGCCTTTAAAGTGGGATAAAAGTTGAGGGAGAGGAGCAGGGATGACAGGAAGCGGGTCTGAAATACACAAGACCTTTGCAATTAAACGGAGTTGTTTGTTGCAGGTGCAGCGCCTTTAAAGTGGGATAAAAGTTGAGGGAGAGGAGCAGGGATGACAGGAAGCGGGTCTGAACTGCACAAGACCTTTGCAATTAAACGGAGTTGTGTGTTGCAGGTGAAGCGCCTTTAAAGGGGGATAAAAGTTGAGAGAGAGGAGCAGGGATGACAGGAAGCGGGTCTGAACTACACAAGACCTTTGCAATTAAACGGAGTTGTGTGTTGCAGGTGCCGCGCCTTTAAAGTGGGATAAAAGTTGAGAGAGAGGAGCAGGGATGACAGGAAGCGGGTCTGAAATACACAAGACCTTTGCAATTAAACGGAGTTGTGTGTTGCAGGTGCCGCGCCTTTAAAGTGGGATAAAAGTTGAGAGAGAGGAGCAGGGATGACAGGAAGCGGGTCTGAAATACACAAGACCTTTGCAATTAAACGGAGTTGTGTGTTGCAGGTGAAGCGCCTTTAAAGTGGGATAAAAGTTGAGAGAGAGGAGCAGGGATGACAGGAAGCGGGTCTGAACTGCACAAGACCTTTGCAATTAAACGGAGTTGTGTGTTGCAGGTGAAGCGCCTTTAAAGGGGGATAAAAGTTGAGAGAGAGGAGCAGGGATGACAGGAAGCGGGTCTGAACTACACAAGACCTTTGCAATTAAACGGAGTTGTGTGTTGCAGGTGCCGCGCCTTTAAAGTGGGATAAAAGTTGAGAGAGAGGAGCAGGGATGACAGGAAGCGGGTCTGAAATACACAAGACCTTTGCAATTAAACGGAGTTGTGTGTTGCAGGTGAAGCGCCTTTAAAGTGGGATAAAAGTTGAGAGAGAGGAGCAGGGATGACAGGAAGCGGGTCTGAACTGCACAAGACCTTTGCAATTAAACGGAGTTGTGTGTTGCAGGTGAAGCGCCTTTAAAGGGGGATAAAAGTTGAGGGAGAGGAGCAGGGATGACAAGAAGCGGGTCTGAACTACAGAAGACCTTTGCAATTAAACGGAGTTGTGTGTTCCAGGTGCAGCGCCTTTAAAGTGGGATAAAAGTTGAGGGAGAGGAGCAGGAATGACAGGAAGCGGGTCTGAAATGCACAAGACCTTTGCAATTAAACGGAATTGTGTGTTCCAGGTGCAGCGCCTTTAAAGTGGGATAAAAGTTGAGGGAGAGGAGCAGGAATGACAGGAAGTGGGTCTGAAATACACAAGACCTTTGCAATCCTTTTAAAAATAGACACGCGATCGAATGGCTGCAGATCGGGCATCACTAAGCTATATTTAGGGTCCATTAGTCTGAAATATTTGGGACTAGCGTAATGAAACGTAAGTAGACAAGTCGCGACGTATTGATGCAGTAAATGAAATTTGTAACATTGCAGTCTTTCTTTAATTCTGAGCAGCCATGTTCGTGTCGGCTCTCCAGCCAGCCCATCAACACGACTGCCTCGGGATAGCAACTTGGGGTGTTCTGAACATTTTCGGTGGTGCGAAGCGACTGAGATCTTGTGTGTTTAACTTTAAACCCCAGTAGTAGTTTCCTTCTGTTTATTTCTAACACTATCGGGTTCCAAATGGTAATGATAGTTAAAACAGCCAAAATAATTTTGTGAAACTTGCCGCTTCTTGATCGGTGGATTTGATTTAAAAACAAATATTTTTTTCAAAATGAAAATTTGAAACTATTGCAAACGCTTAGGAGGTCAAGCTCTATCTGGAAGGGCATGGTTAGCATTTTCACAAAAGTGCTTCAGAAACTCAACAGGTCATGCAGCATCTATCGGAAGTAAAGTTTTTGGCCCAAAGGCTTTCGTCAAGGGGTGAGCAAAACGCAGGCAGGCACCTGAACAAAAAGGTGGAGGGAGGAATGCAGGCTAACAGGGAAAGAGGTGGATACAGGTGGGAGTGAAAAGACTGAGAAATGACGGGGAGAGGGTTGTTCTCAGAATGGGAAGGGAAGAGGGGTGCGAAGCTGGAGGTAAAAAAGAGGGGTAGGGAAAGAGACTCAGGAGGAGGGTTTCATGGAAACTGGAAAAGTTGATTTTTAGGGTAGCAAACCTTCCAGGCAGGGAATTAGGATCAATGATCACTTCTGCCCAAGTCATTTCAGAACAATCTCACTACCCCCAGGCTCTAGAATTACTTTTAAAAAATATTTTGATTTTATCAACAAACGGTACCAAAATTACCATCACAGATAAATAATTAGAAAGAAAGCTCTCCTAGAGAGCTGGCTGAGAGGGGGAAGGTTCTTCTTTCTATTTCTTTTTTAATATAAAATTATTTTATCGTTCATAATATGTACTTTTTTTACTGTATGTAATAACCTTGTTGAACAAATAAATAGTTATTTAATTTTTATTAAAAACATAAATAATTAAATGTTAATTAAATTCCAAATATAGCCCCTATCTACAACCCCCCCCCCCCCCCCCCACCGCCACAACAAAACCCTAATGAAAAAAAGAAAGGGGAAGAGAGAAGAAAGAAAAAAGGACAGAAGAAGGAAAAAGGAAAAGAAAGGAGCTCATAAGATCTGGAGTCCAATTCAACAAAAAAGGAGCCCAATTATTTTTGTCTAGATCTCAATAAAAGGAAGAAAAATGTTAAGTATTCAACCCTACACTTCGTAGGTAAGATTTCCATACCTGCAAAAATGTGTTGTACTTGTTCCTTAAATTGTAAGTGATTTTCTCCAGGGGAGCACAACCATGAATTCCAGTATTCCAACAGGCTATTTCCAAGAGAGAATCAGACTTTTGAGTAACAGGAAAAAATTTCCTGGCCACTTCCAATGCAATTTTTAAAAACTCTTAATTGGTACTTTGACAGTCTTACGTCCACAATATTTCCTAAGAGAAACAATTTTGGACTTGGAGCCAATTGTTTCCCAATAATTTGATTTAGTAAAACTCTTAAAGGGTTTCAATTTGGATATGACCAGGTAGAATGTAAGTACCTGTTTCTCCCCTGCATCGAAAACATATATCGGAAAAATTAAGAGTTTAATTTATAAAATGTTTGCAGGGTAAGATATAGCTGATGCAAAAAAAATTATATTGCACCAGCCTGTACCTTTACTTAATTGTATTAGTCATACACAATCATTATAAATTCAGCCAGATATATTCATCAATACTGATATTCAAGTCTGATTCCCATCTTTGTTTTGATTGATGTAACTCCTGTTTAGGAGTACCCGATTGAAGTAAAGAATACATAAGTGAAATGAATTTCTTTGTGTTGCCCTTTCGAATTAAAATTTCCATTTCACAGCTCTCTGGTAACATCATAGTCAGTCCTAATTCTTCTCTGAGAAAAGCTCCTAAATTGAAAGTAACAGAAGATTGTATTATTATAAATATTGTATTTATTTTTTAATTATTTGCATAACATTAATTGCCCTTGTACATAACAATCTTCTATATATCTAATCCCTTTATGGAACCAGGCATGTAGAATTAAATTGTCCATAGTTAAAGGAACTAATCTGAAACTAGGGTGTTTTCGGAATATTTTTTTTCCTCGTGCCGTTTTATACAAAATACTCAAAATGTGTTTTATTGCTGGTGGTTCCTTTCCAGCTTTTATACAACTACTTGTCAAACAAGCTCCCATTCATAAATGGGCTTCCCACCCAAACGTGTTTGATTGAGTCCACTACCTGTCAGATGCGATTTGAATTGTCAAAGGATGTAGAGCATCCAGTGACTCTAATTGCACCAACCCAGTTCCAATTTAATATTGTTTCTGCCCAGAAGAAACAATATTAATTTTGATGACAAGATTAGTGTGAAACTAGCCATTTACATGTGTTAAAGACCAGAAATTAGGCAGGCAGAGAATGGATGTCAATATGTACTGGGAGCAAGTATTCCAGGCTTCTGTTAATTTTGTATACAATAAAAATATCTCTTGATTATGACTTGTACATGAGAATAATGATGGACATCAAACCATTTCCCTGCCTTTAGAAAAGATATGCAAGATGTAAAACATAAGCTTGTAACATGAGTTCAAAGAAATGTAATCAAATCTGTATGGAAGAAAATGCCTTAAATATTGTACCTTCTGACTGTTCTTTGAATGAGATTCACCAATATTAGTGATGTGACCTTGTCTACCCACCACTAAATGCTCCTCATTCCTCAAATAAATTGTGTGTGTTGTACTGTGGTTTGGTTATATTTTTTCTACCTTGACACGAGCACGGCTGTTACATGTCCGATCTCTCTGATGTTGAGTAGGCCCCAATGATAGCACTAGACGTAGTTGATGACTTCTGCAGATTCACAAGAGAAATGTTGCTTGGAGGTGTAGCATTTCTTGCGGTCATAGGTGTGGACTTGAGATGTGTTATTATTAATCTTAAGATTATAATATATTGTATTTTAGAGATACTCTGTGGGTTGGAAACAGGAAAACATTAACAAAGACACTTACACACGAGAGAACAACAATTTTGAGAGGTGCTGTAAGCAAGCTCAGCCATAAAAGAGTTATGATTGTTCCATAGAAATACTGAAGACAATGCATGTTTGCTTCATGACCTGTGTAGACGGGTTGAAGACCATTTGTTTGTTCCCTCATGTTTCTGAAGAAATGAAACTTTAAATAGAACCAGCTGTCATGTGATTATGACATTTCCAAGAAAGCATCTTTAATAATGAACCATCTGAAGTCAGAAATGTAGTATCCTTCTATGAGAAGGACAGTTGTCATGTTCTTGTCAAGTGAGGAACACAGAATTGGAAAGGTTTCAGAAAAAATGGCTACTTTGCTGCTTCTCTTTATCAAGAGAGAGAGCAATGATATTCTTCTTCTTTGGCTTGGCTTCGCGGACGAAGATTTATGGAGGGGTAAATGTCCACGTCAGCTGCAGGCTCGTTTGTGGCTGACAAGTCCGATGCGGGACAGGCAGACACGGTTGCAGGGGAAAATTGGTGGGTTGGGTGTTGGGTTTTTCCTCCTTTGCCTTTTGTCAGTGAGGTGGGCTCTGCGGTCTTCTTCAAAGCAATGATATTATGACCAGTTTAAATGGTCACTTTTGAATGAAAGAAAACAAGATCATCCATTTTTAACAGTTACTTCGTAAAACCCTTGCCTGGGTTTGTGAAATCATCGTGAACATCACAAGTTCTGTAACCTCCGTGCAAGAGAGGGGGAGAGTGGAAAAAAGTCATTTGTATGATGAAATATTTCTCTAAAAGCAGCTCGACAAGATCAACAGTTTTAAGACTGAGTTTCAACACAAAAGATCTTTAAGACTGAACTTTAAATTTGAAACATTTCTTCAGAATTTTGCCTAAACTGGTGTTAAGTTTAGAGTTAAGTAAGAAATATTATATTACTAATAAAAATGATTGTTTTAAAGATACTATTGTCTTGGTGAATTTCTATTGCTGCTGGTCTAGGTTGTAACAGTACTGAGGGGGCAATTTAGTGGGAAGGGACAAATGGACAAGAGAGTCTGGGAGGGAGATGTCCTTGCAGGGAGGGTAAGAGATGTCCAGTGGTGGTATCACATTGTAGGTGGCAGAAACTGCAGAGGATAATATATTGGATGCAGAGGCTGGTGGGGTGGTAGGTAAGGACAAGGGAAATCCTGTCTTTGTTACGTCTTGGGGCAGAGAGGGCAAGGGTAAGGGGCGGAGCTGATGGCAGTCGAAGAGAAACTACACGTTTTTTTGAAGAAGGAGGACATCCCAGATGATCTGGAATGAAAACATCCTGAGAACAGATGTAATGGAGACTAGAGGAATTGAGAGGAATCGAATCCTTACAGGAGACAGAGTGTGAAGAGGTGTAGCCGAGGTAATTGTGGGAGTTGGTTGTTTCGCAGAAAATATCGGTAGAGAGCTTGTCTAGAAATTGAGAAATGGGAAACTGTTGCCAGAGATGGACCAAGTGAATTTGCGTTCAGGTTAACAGAATATAACGGGACAACACAGGCCCTTTGACTCATGAAGTTGTGCTGATCTATACAAGTGTACTCAACAATCTAAACCTTCCTTTCTGTTATGCTTGTTCTTTCAAAAAAGAACAACTTTAAATGGGTTTAACACTTAACCAACTTTATTTACACTTAACATATTTTTCCCCTTTTTAAAAAAAACACAAACAATACTATGTCTATATAACAAAAGTATCTATATTCCGTGGTCAGTCTCTTTTCACCAGTTACATCAGATGACTTCTGACTTCACAAAGCTGCAGGTTCATTCAGGGCACCAGCAAGATTCAGCTGTAGTTGAGAAATCTGTGAAGGTTTTTTTTTACTGCTCTTCCTTTTCCTGTTTATCAGCAAGCTCAGGAACAGTCACCAGTAGCTGTTGATTTTGCCATTGCAGCTCCTCCCCATTTCGACAGGTCACCAGATGCTGAGCAATCACTTCTGAGGAACTGCTTGTCGCCAGAACTAACTTCATCTTCACGTAAAACATGATTTCCTTGCGCATCTTCGAGTTCCATCAAAAGCACCCTATTCTGCTGTGCAAGATCTGCCACTTGCATTTTGTAACCTTGGTTCTCCCTGTTGAGTAATGAAGCATGCTTATTTGCCTCATGAGTGCATTTTTGTAAATGGTAAATTTCCTTCTTGGCATCTTCTAATTTAGCTGAAAGAATTGCCACCGATTTTTGCACACGTTCATGTTCTTCACGCTGGCGCTTCAGAAACGGGACTTTCATCTCCATTGCTCACAATTTCAACCAAACATTTATTCACTCTCTTATTTTCCTGCTTTGTCAACAGCAATCGATCTTGGGTTTCGACCTATCCATTATATCACTCTGAGCGCTTCATTGCAGGCTTCACCATTTTGGCCACAGGAGCTGCAGTGGGCAACATCGCTGTAAGGTCCTCTTCTGATGGTGTGGCGGTTCCTTTAAGCTTTGTAGTTGAAAGAAGGTAGTTTGCATTTTCCAATTCCTTATCATTCAAGTTGTTTTCTTAAGGGCTCAGATTCATGTATCGATATATTCTTATCCTTTAATGCAGCTGTTCTTTCTTTTAGATGCAGCTGAAGTCGCTCATCAGAGTCGAGCTGAGTCTCTAAATATCTCGTCCGTTCTTTGCTTCCAGGCGTGTGAGTGAGGTTTTTTTTAAAAAAGGGGAAAAGAACCATGCACTTGCATGAGGCATACAGTGGAGGTCAAGAAAGTGCAGTACCCCTTGTGGGGAGTTTGGGGGACAACACCCCCATTTGGAAAACTTTTGAAGATTTACACACAAAATTTCTAGTTTCAAGCCTCTCTGCATTTCAAAGTAAAACTGCACATGACAAAATAATGTGAATACATCATTGTATACCAATAACATTTTTATTATTTTTATTGACTTTCAAAATGTTTACCCTTGCAGTGATTTGTCAATTTATCCTTTGCCTTTTTGGTACCTTCATGGTGTGTTCACTGCTTTATTCCACCTTCATCTTGAATTTCTAAAAAAAAATGCTGGCTGCCGCCGATCACCAACCTCTTTCTCCCGAGGCCTCACACACGCCAAGAGCCTGAGGTCCATTGCTTCCTGCCAGGAACCTAAGGTCCGCTGCACTTCTGCCCGAAGGTAGCAGTGAGAAGACCGATGGGCCCCAATCCAAGCTCCTGAACGCGGAAATCATTCAAAAGTGCGGAAAATTCATTTTTAAAATGTGGGAAACATGGAAAATTCACATGCCCACTCTTCTACCTTTGTCAGAGCTGCAATTTACTGGCCAAGTTCAGCTTCTACTTCTGTTATAGATGTCCAAGGCATCTTCACCCATCACATGCAGAAACATAGATGCTTTCTGTTTTCCATTGGTCTCTCCCATTCCACCAGTTCCTATATAAATGTTGAATTGCAGTTTGAAGTGTTTCCAATTATGAGCTAGATTGCCAGTGAACTGCAACAGTGTGCGAGGACTTAACTTTTCCACGTTTACAAACTATTGTCTTCTCTTACTCACTCAGACACTTCTGACACCATGTTATATTTGTTCTTTCAAGAACAACTTGATCTGGGTTTTTAATACTTAACCAACTTTATTTGCACACTTACCTCACAACCATTTAGCAGCAAAGTGGATAAATTCAAAACCTTGTCTCTTGCTATGAAGCTGCATGATCTCCTTGTTACCAGCAAAAATGCATTGTTAACAATAACATTTATGGTGAAAGAAATATCTGTACACAAAGAGCTCAGATGAAGTTGCAAGCACAGCTGAAGAAATACATTCACATTAGTAAGGAAAGTGAGGTGAGGTATTACAAGTACTTAGTACCAGATGGCATCTCAAAGCACAAGAGAAAGGCTAGTGATTACCTTTCTTTGAAATTCCCCAGGTTGGCAGGATAAATAAACTAAAACCAGTATCCCCTCCTTGGCCATTTTTTTGTAGAAATATTCTGAGCTCCATCACAGATAGACAAAGATAAAGAGTCTCAAAATTGTGGGAAAGTGTAATGTCTAATCAACTCTATCTCTGAGCCATGACTGCTCATAATGAAGAAAGAGCATTTTGTGTGACATTTACAACCTCCGATTCATATGACAGCTGCATACAAAAGCCTGGCGTAACCCAAGGAAATAATGCACTGCCTCCAAAACTGCCTATCTGCTTGCCTTTCAAGCAGCATTTGCTGTAATCTGTGAAGCCAGGGTCCTCCACTGCCCTCAACAAATTTCTCGACATCCATAAAATTGGAGTGGAAGAAAGTCCTCAATCTTGATGGACTTTCTAAGAACGCTGGTGTTGCATTTTTCTCAACGTTAATTTAAAAAGTATCAATATCGTTGAAGATTTTAGGTTTGAAAGTACTGGCAGATCATTCTGCAGTAGAGCTTTGCCAAGGAGGAGTATTTTTCTGTCTGCATTTGGGGCACTGTTTGATTCAAGTATGCTTTCGTTCTTTAGAAGAGGTGTGAGCCTGAACATAAGCAGCACAATGGCAGGAAGGGTGGTTAGATGCACAGCTATGAGAGCCATTGCTGCTCAGCACCATTGATTTAGAATCAATCTTGACTTTGGTGCAGTATGCATGGAGGTTGTATGTTCCCATCACCCTGTATGATTTTTCTAGGTGCTCCTTTATCTCTCGCATCCCAATAATATGCTGGTTGATAGGTAAATTGGCCAATGTAATTTACCCCCAATGTGTAGATGAGTAGTATCATATGTGATTAGATGGGGTGTTAATAGGAGTGAATAAGTGTGACTAATATAGGATCAGTACAAATGAGCGGTCAGGTCCATAAAAACTCAGTAGACTGATTGGACAATACAAAAAAGTGCTAGAGGAACTCAGCAGGTCAACCAGCACGTATGGAAAGCAACGGGCAGTTGACATCTTGGTCCTGAATCCTCCCTCCGATATGCCAAAAATCAAGTGAAAAGCCAAATTCATGGAGAGGAAAACAGGTTAACATAATCAGCAGATACTAGTTGGGGTCGGGGTGGGGGGGGGGGAGAAAGTAAAGGAGGTGGTGGCAGAGACTGAGAAAGGAGCCTCTGATCTCTGATAGGAGAAAGGAAGAGAAGGGCCAAGGACCTGAAGGAAGGAAGGTATGGGTGACGGGCAGAGGAAAGAGGGGGAAGGAAAGGAGTCAGAGGGATGTGAAAATGGGGGTCAATATTGAAGTCGTCTCATGGACGACTGTCAAGACAGAATACAAGATGTTGGTCCTTCAATTTGCATGTGGCCTCAATGAGACCTTAGATGAGGCCATGGACGGACATGTCAGTGTGGCAATGGGATGTGGAATTTGTGGCAGGATACTGGAAGGAAAATGAGGCCTATTTCCATGAGCAAACAATGAGAAATTGGAGGGACAAAATCTTGCCCTAAACCTTTCTTGGATACTGCCTGACTTGCTGGGTCCCTCCAGATTCTCGTCGTTTGCTCATTGATTCCAACATCTGCAATTTTTATATTTCTCTTGGCTTACTAACATTCTGTGTCTATAACTGAATACCCTGGTGCACCATAAATTGCCTGAACCCCATTTTGCAATTTTTCACCTTGAAACTGGATATTATTTTTTAAATGCCACAGATAGTTAATGATGAAGCACAGAAACCATCAGTTTTATTTTTGGTATCTCAGAGTGCTTGGAAACAATTGTGATCAGAATATTCACATTTAGATCAATGCAAGATTTTCTAATCCTACGGTTTCTCTAAGCTATGACCAAGACCCTCCCCACCATTGAGAATATCTACAGAAAATGCTGCCGTCTGAGAGGAGCAGCAATCATCAAGGATCCACTCCACCTAATGCAGGCTCTCACTGCTGCCACCAGGAAAGAGGTATAGGTGCCACAAGACTTGCACCACCAGGTTTAGGAACAGCTGCTACCCATCCACTATTAGACTCCTCAACAATAAACTCAATCAGACACTTACTTTTGCACTTTATTGAATTTTTTCACTCTGTATCGCAGTCAGTTTGCTTACATTTCTTTATTTGTTTATTTGTATTTTGTACAGTTTTAGAACAGTGTTTTACTTGACCAATGAGTGGTAATTTCGCCTCACCTGCAGGGAAAAAAAAATTCAGGTTTGTATGTGATGTCATGTATGTACTCTGACAATAAATGTGAACTTTGAAGATCATACATTTCTGATGGAGTTTTCGACTGTTGCATCTGCTCCTTGGATGAGGTCTTCCATTCTAGAACATCCGAGATGTCCTCCTTCTCCAAAAAGCATGGCTTCCCCTCTCAATTCAGAGAGATACCCACTCCCATAAGCATTTTCCATCTATGACCTCTTACCTGTTAGCGTGTTTTCCTTCCCCTACCCCTTCTTCCCTCCTCTCCTCTCTTTCCCCTCCTCCCTCACACCTTTTTATTCAGACACCTACTTGCTTCATGCTCACACGACAACGGGCTTAGGCCCAAAACGTTGGTTACTGCAATGGATCTGTGTTAATATTACTATTTAGGTTAATATTAAGCTATTTTTTCTTCTTTTTTTCTTTGGCTTGGCTTCGCGGTTGAAGATTTATGGAGGGGTATGTCCACGTCTGCTGCAGGCTCGTTGGTGACTGACAAGTCCAATGCGGGACAGGCAGGCACGGTTGCAGCGGTTGCAAGGGAAAATTGGTGGGTTGGGGTCGGGTGTTGGGTTTTTCCTCCTTTGTCTTTTGTCAGTGAGGTGGGCTCTGCGGTCTTCTTCAAAGGAGGTTGCTGCCTGCCGAACTGTGAGGCGCCATGATGCACAGTTGGAGGCAAGATCAGCCCACTGGCGGTGGTCAATGGGGCAGGCACCAAGAGATTTCTTTAAGCAGTCCTTGTACCTCTTCTTTGGTGCACCTCTGTCTCGGTGGCCAGTGGAGAGCTCACCATAGAACACGATCTTGGGAAGGCGATGGTCCTCCATTCTGGAGACGTGACCTACCCAGCGCAGTTGGGTCTTCAGCAGCATGGATTCGATGCTTGCGGACTCTGCCAGCTCGAGTACTTCGATGTTGGTGATGAAGTCATTCCAATGAATGTTGAGGTTGGAGCGGAGACAGCGCTGATGGAAGCGTTCTAGGAGCCGCAGGTGATGCCGGTAGAGGACCCATGATTCGGAGCCGAACAGGAGTGTGGGTATGACAACGGCTCTGTACACGCTAATCGTGTGTTTCTTCAGGTGGTTGTTTTTCCAGACTCTTTTGTGTAGTCTTCCAAAGGCACTATTTGCCTAGGCGAGTCTGTTGTCTATCTCTGTCGATCCTTGCATCAGATGAAATGGTGCAGCCAAGGTAGGTAAACTGGTTGACCGTTTTGAGTTCAGTGTGCCCGATGGAGATGTGGGGGAGCTGGTGGTCATGGTGGGGAGCTGGCTGATGGAGGACCTCAGTTTTCTTCAGGCTGACTTCCAGGCCAAACATTTTGGCAGTTTCCGCAAAACAGGACATCATGCGCTGGAGAGCTGGCTCTGAATGGGGAACTAAAGCAGCATCGTCTGCAAAGAGTAGTTCACGGACAAGTTGCTCTTGTGTCTTGGTGTGAGCTTGCAGGCGCCTCAGATTGAAGAGACTGCCATCTGTGCGGTACCGGATGTAAACAGTGTCTTCATTGTTGAGGTCTTTCATGGCTTGTTTCAGCATCATGCTGAAGAAGATAGTAAAGAGGGTTGGTGCAAGAACGCAGCCTTGCTTCACGCCGTTGTCAATGGAGAAGGGTTCGGAGAGCTCATTGCTGAATCTGACCCGACCTTGTTGGTTTTCGTGCAGTTGGATAACCATGTTGAGGAACTTTGGGGGGCATCGAGGTACTCTAGTATTTGCCAAAGCCCTTGGGTATCTTTAGTGTCTCATAAAAACCCCTGAAGTCGCCAATGTTGGCGCTAAGCTGGGTTCGTTTGGCGAGGCTAGTCCACTACTCATTTTGGATCTCTCAGAGTTTGCGCTGAAGGTGGCTGCATGTGAGACGGAAGGCTCGTTTTTTCTCTGGCCAGGAAGGCTTTGCAAGGTGAGCCTGGTGGGCAGATCGCTTCTTTGCTAGCAGCTCCTGGATTTCCTGGTTGTTTTCGTCAAACCAGTCCTTGTTTTTCCTGGAAGAGAAGCCCAGTACCTCTTCAGTGGATTGCAGTATGGCCATTTTCAGCTGATCCCAGAGGGTTTCAGGAGACGTGTCCGTGAGGCAGTTTGCATCCTCTAGCCTTGCTTGGAGGTTTGCCTGGAAGTTTCCTCTCACTACGTCTGACTGCAAGTTTCCAACATTGAACCTCTTTCTGGGGGCACCACTGTTCTTGAACTTTGGCTTGAAGTGAAGGTTGAGCTTGCAGCGAACAAGCCGGTGGTCAGTGTGGCATTCCGCGCTGGGCATGACCCTGGTGTGGAGCACATCTCGTTTGTCTCTTCCTCGCACCAGAACGTAGTCCAGGAGGTGCCAGTGTTTGGATCGGGGATGCATCCAGGTAGTCTTCAGGCTGTCTCTTTGCTGGAAAAGGGTGTTAGTAATGACAAGCCGCTGTTCTGTGCAGAGTTCCAACAGGAGGCGCCCGTTGTTATTGCACTTGCTGACACCATGCTTGCCAAGGATTCCTGGCCAGGTTTCTGAGTCTTTGCCGACGCAAGCCAAGGATGACAAACTTGTCGGCTGTAGGGGTGTGTTGGATGAGGTTGCGCAGATCAGTGTAGAACTTGTCCTTTTCTGCTAGTTCCGCCTGAAGGGTTGGAGCATAAACACTGATGAGAGTGATACGTCGCTTGTTTTGAGGGGGAGTCGCATGGACATGATCCAGTCAGAGTGGCCTGTCAGGAGGTTTTCGAGTTTGGAGGTAATGGAGTTCTTGACCATGAAGTCAACACCAGATAGGCGTCATTCAGCCCGAGGCTTGCCAGACCAGTAGAGTGTGAAGCCCGCGCTGTGTTCTTGGAGGCTGCCTACATCGGCAAGGCGGACTTCGCTGAGAGCGGCTATGTCGATGTCGAGTCTGAGGAGTTCATGTGTGATGAGGGCAGACCAACGTTCAGGTCAGTGGCTGTCAGCCTTGTCTAGCATGGTTCTGATGTTCCAACATGATAGCTTGAGTTTGTGTGCATCTTTTGAGGGGGAGGACGTGGACCTGTCCTCGGGCCTGTGCAAAGGAGCTTTTAGGTGGAGTGCAGTGTGCGCATTACTGGCCCCACCCTTTACACCCATGGTTCGTGTGCCGTGGCCAAGCAAGCTGGGACGTGGCAGCGAGGTCCTTGGGTCATAGGTTTTATATCGGAGTGACCTTCTCCTATGCAGGTTGCTTAACCGGGCTGAAGAGGCCTGCCTTCCCTTTTAGGTCGAACCATATCTGGAGATCTACGACCGCTGTCCACAGTTATGGAGTGGTGCGCCCTGGAATCGGCCTGCGTGCATTTACTCCTGCCGCGGCCGAGTAAAGGGGATGCAGCATTGGTTGAGGATCAGAAAGAAAAGTTCTAGTAGAAAAGACAGGAGAGAACTCTGCAATGGAGTTCACAGTGGTTAGTGTTTAGACTAGAGTGGAAAGAGACTGGTCGTGTTATGTATACATAGTATTGTGCTTGTTCTCATTGATGGCTCCCGGCTCGGGGCTCGGCTGCCAACGGTCGGGCTGTGCGGGCTGCCGGGGTTTGCCTGGCCTCCGGCGGCGGCAGCAACAGGACCTCGGGCCTCCGGCGGCGGCAGCAACAGGACCTCGGGCCTCCGGCGGCGGCAGCAACAGGACCTCGGGCCTCCGGCGGCGGCAGGAACAGGACCTCGGGCCTCCGGCGGCGGCAGCAACAGGACCTCGGGCCTCCGGCGGCGGCAGCAACAGGACCTCAGTTTGGAAAAGGCAAGGTTTTCCAGAAATGAAACTAAAACTTTGGTGATGTCACATCACATGATGTCAGAGAACTATATACTGAAGGCAGAGATATTTTTGAATCTGAAGACAGAAGAAACATGACATCCTGGAAAGACAGGACTAAGGCAGTCATCTTTAGAAAGAAAGGGAGATGCTGTTCTGTATTGTATTATCCTTAATGTAGGAGATACACAACACAAGTGGCTTTTAAATAAGCAAGACCATTTCCAACTGCTCTCTTAAGAGAAGCAACCTCAAATGCTCAGAAGATGGTCGCTCCTGTTTAAGAAATAATTCATCGTGAAGATCACAGTTCCGCAACCCTAACAAGATAAGAGGAAACTTGGGAAAACACTTGTGAGAAGATGTGTGAGTTTGAAAGAAATCGGGTGCTTCACATTTGATTTATAATTACTTCTGAACCACAATTTAAAAAGATCCTGAAGTTCCACAAGACGTTTGAAACTGGGCTTTTAAATGGACTTTTCAGACTCAAGTTTAAACTGAAAATTTGGACTTTAACACATACACACACTTACATTTGCGCATAGTGGGGTTAAATTTAGTTAAGTTTAGAGATAAGAAAGAAATGTTATGTTATTAATTCTTTTAAAAAATTATTATTTTGAATTTACCACCATCTGGTGAATCTTCCATTGCTGTTCTTTTGTTTGTACTAATAAGATTTTATTAGTTCGTAACAGTTACCCTTTAATTTCGATAGATGTTGCATAAACTGCTGTTTTTCCTGCACTTCTGTGTATTTCATTACCTCCTCAGCATCTGCACACTTTTTAACTCAAAAGTTTATTTCTGCACTGATGCTGATTTGCTTTAAATTTTAAATTTACACATGAAGCATGGTAACAGGCATTTCGGCCCACGAGCTCCTACTATCAAATTACACCCAATCAACCTACAGCCCCCAGTACATTTCAAACGGTGAGAGGAAACCAGAGCCCCTGGAAAAAACCCACGCAGAGTGGGGAGAATGTACAAGGTCCTTACAGACAGCGCGAGATTCAAACCCTAGTCCCAATCGTTGGTTCTATAACAGTGTTGCGCTTACCATGCCACCCTATGAGAGCGTGAACATGACAGAATGATTTGTGACATGGCGTAGCCTAGATCCTTTAATTGCAATCAGTTATAAACATACATGTGTCCAAAAAATTCTTCTCACACTTCAAAAACTGAAACAGACTGAATATTGTCCAAGACTGATTTTATTTAGAAATTTAAGTCTTGAAATACATTACCAAATAGATGAAAATTTTTTAAAAAGTACTTATACTTTCTGAATTAACTTATGTTTTTTTTAAAGAATGGGATTCATTATTCTCCCTGCTCCCTTCAGTATATTCCTGGAAATGTAATCCAGTGGTAAATTCCAAAGTATTATTCCTCTCTCATCCCAATTTTAACAGACAAACCTCAGAAACAGTAAACAAAAGGTTAATCTATTGAGAAAGTAAACATAATCTGCTAAAAAGAATTCAGCAGGCAAACATCAATGAGAGAAAGAATGACCAATAATTCTTTTTCTCCCACTGATGCTGATGGACCAGCTGATTTTCCTTCAGCAGACTGAGTTTACCATCAAATTCCAGCATCTGCAATCTCTCATGTGTCTTCTGTTCAGAAGGTCACCAACTTAGAAGGATACTTTCTTTAAAAGTATCTTCTAATTTGATGTACAGGCAACTTAAAAGAGAGGTATTTAATTAGACGCTTACGTAAAGCAATCTTTTATGGACTTAGGATCTTGGTGTTAAAAATGTTTGAGCTGGCAAACAAAAGAAGTGGCATTTAGAGACAATTATCACTAAGATGGATTCACATGGCATGGCCCAGAATGAGACTTGTGGTCACTTATAACGTATGGACTAACATAGTTTGAAACAAAGAATTTACATTTGAGGTGCTTTTCTTGTTGAATAATTCAACATACACAATTATAATGCAGCCAGCCATCTGGGCTGTCCATCTGCTTATCATTTTTGCCAGAATACCAAGAAAATTTTGAGTAAATGTTTTAGAGACACAGCTATCATTTTTAATTCAGATTCCACTTATTTAAAATCAAAGCAGAATTTCCATTCTTCATTATGACATTTTTATGCAAATGAGGAATCCTATAAAAAGTTCAAATTTGGTCAGATTCCTATGTTTTGTTCGTACTGTCTCAAAGCATGTTGAAATGCATTAACTTACCAGCACATCATTGAAAAGAGAAATGTTTGAATTGAACACATTTGTGGGCATTAATTTTTAAAAGTTACTGTTTTATGGAAACCTGTAGCAAAGTAAATCCCAGATGACAGACACCTACAATTGTATCACATGACTCGGATGGCAGTAGGTAGTACTGCACCAATTACTTACATTCTCTGCCATTCACAATCATTGCAGTAGACAAATACAGTAAAAGATTGCAAAAATGTATTCATTGCAAAAGTAGGGACTTTCCTCCTATTTGAATTTGGGGAGCGGAATGTCGATTTCAAAAGCAATAATTGTTAACGTGAAGCATTCATAGACTGTTTTAACATATGGTTAATGCTCCATGGCAGTCCCAAGCACCATTACAACTTTTACTAACCAGACATCCCATATTCTCATTGAGACTGGCAGTCGAAGCTCCTAGCCAATCATGTCCAGGTTAAAGGTACTTAAACCCCTAAAGTTAATCTTTAAAAAAAAAATTAGGACTATCTAATTTATGTGCACAAACTGTGCCTAGGTTAAAATGACATTTTTCAATCTCAACTTCATCTAAAGTAATCCAGACTACTCAATGATTTCATTTGGACCGTGTCTTGGAAATCCTTCTACTGGTATTTAAAAATATATTCACTCTTCAGGACCTGAGCATGCCAATGCAGCCAGCCATTACTATGCATCTCTAGCTGTTGCTGAGAAATTGCTGGCAAGTAACTATCTTGAACTGCTGCCTTCTTTCTGTTTAAGTACTATTCCAGGATTTATACTCATTGATGATGAAGAAACAGAGCTATTTCCCTTTGACAGAATGATTTGTGACATGGTGACACGGAAGGTGCTGACCCCCCCCCCCGAGCAGTGCACGTGTGTGTGTTTTGCAACCAGCATCCAGAAGAAATTAATGTGCGCACAAAGGTTAGTTACCTAAAATAATGGAATAATTGTATTTGTCGAATGCAATCATACTTGTATTACATTAAAACATGCCAATACAGTTTCATTAGCCATGAGAGATAGGCTGTGGCAAAATTACCGGTATCTTGAAACAATTTCAAGTTTGCATTTGCACAAGCGTCCAGTGCGCGCAGACTTTTGCCACAGGAAAAGCAGTTGCACATAAGATTTTTGAACACGCTACTAAAAATTTGAGGGATCATTGGTTCTGACCCCATTTGCTTCTTGTTCTCTTCTGTTTTGATGCCATTCAGCTTTAGGTGGTGCTATCAGACTTCCAACTGCAGTAGATTTTGTAAAGATTACACACTGCAGTCACTGTGTACTGAAGGAACTAATGTTTAGGGAGGTGAAAAGGATACCATTCAAGTGGACTGCTTTGTCCTATTGAGCATCTTGTGGGACCTGCATTCAATCAGGCAAATGAACAGCATTCCATTAAAAGATTCTGGGATGACAGCTGAGTCACTGACCACATGATACCCAGCCTCTGACCCCTCATGTCGCCATTGTATCTATGGATAGGCTGGTTTAAATTATGGTAAATGGGTGATCCCTTGGAATGTTGATCGGTTCTAAAGAGAGGGACTTCACTTCTGAGGCTCTCCCACGACTGGAAACATCCTCTCCATCCAGGCCTTTTCATTAAATTCAAATTTAAATGAAAATGGCCTGATTAAATGAAAAAGGTAGAAGGTGAAGTAAATGCCTTGTTTAAAAAAAAACAATTTGCCCAATTAATAAATGTCATTTGCCAAGATGATAGTCTATCAAAGAGGGATAAAAATTTCTGTGGAGGAATTGCTCCAAGATACTTCCTTTCCTGAGCAGGGAGGCATTGCCCAACTATCAGAGCAAGGTTGGATGCTCATGAAGACTTAATAAAATGATTTTCAAAAAAATGTAGGGTTAGGAAAGGGCACCATTTCATCATTGAAATTCAATGGGCTGAATGGTCTAATCCTGTCCCTCAAATCCTGTGATGCCCAACAAGACAATTGTCAAGTAGTAAAACACCAAAGTCTGTAGACATCGTGGTTGAAGTAAAAACAAAATGCTGATGAAGGGCTCAAGCCAGAAATGTTGGTTATGTATCTTTATCTTTGCCACGTAAAGTACTCTGTTGGACCTGCTTAGTTTCTCCAGCAGTGTTTTTATTTGAAACGATAGTCAAATGCCAGAAATGAACCACGATGCCCAAATGTTAATATCTTTATCTTGACTTTAACACATTTGCATGTTTTCACTGAGAGGTTTGCTGCTCATAAAGGGTGATTTGGCAAAGGTTGGATGGGAAGGCTGAAGTATTAAGGGCATTTAAGAGACTTTTAGACAGCCACGGGGATGAAAGAAAAGCAGAGAGTTACGAGGTAGGAAGAGTTTAGATTCTTTTTGTTTTGATTTTGGTAGGAAAATATCGGTCAAAACAACATTGAGGGCTAAAGGGCCTGTACCATGCTACAATGTTTTATGAAACACGTTACGTAGAAGTCAGGAGAACACAAAGGGCTCAGTAATGGAGAGAGTCAAGAACTTCAAATTCCTAGGTGTCAACATCTCCAAGGATCTGTCCTGGATCCTCCAGGTCGATGCAATCACCAAGAAGGCTCACCAGCGGCTATAATTTGTGGAGTTTAAGGAAATTCAGCATGTTACCGAAGACTCCCAAAAGGTGTAGCAAGGAGCGCATTCTGGCTGGTTGCGTCGCTGTCTCGTGCCAACACCCAGGACAAGGAAAAAACTCCAGGGGGTTAACTTGAACTACGACTTCACGGGCAACAGCCTTCATTTCCATCGAGGACGTCGACAGGAGGCGGTGTCTTAAGAAAGCATCCTCTATCCTCAAGGATATCCCCACCACCCAGACCATGCTATTCCCTGGTGCGCAGAAGATCGAGGTATTTAAAGTTACAGTGGGGAGGGAGGGGTGGGCTTTCTTCCACTGAGAGTGAGATCCAAACCCAGAGGGCACGGGTTAAGAGCGAAAGGTTTAATGGGAGAGCGTGTGGGGGGAGGGGGGGACTTAGTCAGGGGGCGGTGGGAGCTTAGTCAGGGGGCGGTGGGAGCTTAGTCAGGGGGCGGTGGGAGCTTAGTCAGGGGGCGGTGGGAGCTTAGTCAGGGGGCGGTGGGAGCTTAGTCAGGGGGCGGTGGGAGCTTAGTCAGGGGGCGGTGGGAGCTTAGTCAGGGGGCGGTGGGAGCTTAGTCAGGGGGCGGTGGGAGCTTAGTCAGGGGGCGGTGGGAGCTTAGTCAGGGGGCGGTGGGAGCTTAGTCAGGGGGCGGTGGGAGCTTAGTCAGGGGGCGGTGGGAGCTTAGTCAGGGGGCGGTGGGAGCTTAGTCAGGGGGCGGTGGGAGCTTAGTCAGGGGGCGGTGGGAGCTTAGTCAGGGGGCGGTGGGAGCTTAGTCAGGGGGCGGTGGGAGCTTAGTCAGGGGGCGGTGGGAGCTTAGTCAGGGGGCGGTGGGAGCTTAGTCAGGGGGCGGTGGGAGCTTAGTCAGGGGGCGGTGGGAGCTTTGTCAGGGGGCGGTGGGAGCTTAGTCAGGGGGCGGTGGGAGCTTAGTCAGGGGGCGGTGGGGGCTTAGTCAGGGGGCGGTGGGGGCTTAGTCAGGGGGCGGTGGGGGCTTAGTCAGGGGGCGGTGGGGGCTTAGTCAGGGGGCGGTGGGGGCTTAGTCAGGGGGCGGTGGGGACTTAGTCAGGGGGCGGTGGGAGCTTAGTCAGGGGGCGGTGGGGGCTTAGTCAGGGGGCGGTGGGGGCTTAGTCAGGGGGCGGTGGGAGCTGAGTCAGGGGGCGGTGGGAGCTTAGTCAGGGGGCGGTGGGAGCTTAGTCAGGGGGCGGTGGGAGCTTAGTCAGGGGGCGGTGGGGGCTTAGTCAGGGGGCGGTGGGGGCTTAGTCAGGGGGCGGTGGGGGCTTAGTCAGGGGGCGGTGGGGGCTTAGTCAGGGGGCGGTGGGGGCTTAGTCAGGGGGCGGTGGGAGCTTAGTCAGGGGGCGGTGGGAGCTGAGTCAGGGGGCGGTGGGAGCTTAGTCAGGGGGCGGTGGGAGCTTAGTCAGGGGGCGGTGGGAGCTGAGTCAGGGGGCGGTGGGAGCTTAGTCAGGGGGCGGTGGGGGCTGAGTCAGGGGGCGGTGGGAGCTGAGTCAGGGGGCGGTGGGAGCTTGCAAGCTGAAGTGGAGAACGTGGGCTCAATTTTAGCGTTTAAGAAGAGCTGGGACAGGTACATGGATGGGTGGGCGGGCAGGGTGGGGTGGGGTGGGGTGGGGGGGGGGTATGGAGGGCTATGGTTGGGGTTCAGATCAGTGGGACCTCTATGGTCCCATAACAGGTACAGGAGCCTAAGGACGAGCACTCCGCCTTCTTTCCCTCTCCCCTCAGATTCCTCAATAATCAATGACCTTGATTTTTCGTGCACCATTTTATATTTTTAAGGTGGCTTGTGGATGTTTGCACCAGGATGCAAAGATATAGCACAAAATCGAGGGCCGAAGGGCCTGCACTGGGCTTGTCATGTTGTATGAAACTTTGCAATGCATTAGACTTGGTGCAAAGTGTTTGCTCGCTCCTCTTTCGAATAAAATCCAAAGCCCCATGGAACTGCCTCGCGTTTTCTTACCTGGGCGACGAGATGAAGCGTCAAAGCCCGGGCCGCGCCTTTCCTCCATCACGGCCTCCCGGCCGCGGCCGGGGCCTCAGCCAATAGGAGGCGGCTGAAATTCCCTCGCCCGAGCTTCAGCCAATCGCGATCGGGCTTCCCGCCCTCCCAGCCAATCGCGCCTCTGAAGAAAGAGTGAGAGCGCGCGCGGGGGCGGGGGTTGGGGAAGCCTGCCTCGAGCCCGCTCGGCGGCCGGCGGACCAATGCGGTGGGCGGCCGCAGTCAGCGCGGGAAAGGGGGCTCGAGCGGCGGCCGCCCGTCCACACGGAGCGAGGGCCAGCGCGCGCCTCCTCTGCCCAACGAACCTCGCCAGTCAGTCAATGGGCGGCCGCCGCCGGAGCTGAGCCCGCCCGATCGCTTCGCCAGGGGAAGGTCAACTGAGAGTAGATGGAGGTGAGACCCTGCCTCTCGGCCACGATCGCCCGTAACCCCCTCCCCCCTCCCCCCGTCCCCCGCCCCCCTCCCCCTCTCCCCCCCCTCCCCCCCTCTCTCCCCCCCCTCCCCCCCTCTCTCCCCCCCCTCCCCCCCTCTCTCCCCCCCCTCCCCCCCTCTCTCCCCCCCCTCCCCCCCTCTCTCCCCCCCCTCCCCCCCTCTCTCCCCCCCTCTCTCCCCCCCCCTCCCCCCTCTCTCCCCCCCCTCCCCCCCTCCCCCCCTCTCTCCCCCCCCTCCCCCCCTCTCTCCCCCCCCTCCCCCCTCTCTCCCCCCCCTCCCCCCCTCTCTCCCCCCCCTCCCCCCCTCTCTCCCCCCCCTCCCCCCCTCTCTCCCCCCCCTCCCCCCCTCTCTCCCCCCCCTCCCCCCCTCTCTCCCCCCCCTCCCCCCCTTCCCCCCTCTCCCCCCCCCGCTCCCGCCCCGCCCCCGCCCCCGCCCCCCGCCATCACCCCCCGCCCTCTCCCCCCTCCCCCGCCCTCTCCCCCCTCCCCTCCCCCCGCCCCCCGCCCCCTCCCCCCGCCCCCTCCCCCCGCCCCCTTCCCCCCGCCCCCTCCCCCCGTCCCCCGCCCCCCTCCCCCTCTCCCCCCCTCTCTCCCCCCCCTCCCCCCCTCTCTCCCCCCCCTCCCCCCCTTCCCCCCTCTCCCCCCCCCGCTCCCGCCCCGCCCCCGCCCCCGCCCCCCGCCCTCTCCCCCCTCCCCCCGCCCCCTCCCCCGCCCTCTCCCCCTCCCCTCCCCCCGCCCCCTCCCCCTGCCCCCTCCCCCCGCCCCCTCCCCCCCGCCCCCTCCCCCCCGCCCCCTCCCCCCCGCCCCCTCCCCCCCGCCCTCTCCCCCCTCCCCCCGCACCCTCCCCCCGCACCCTCCCCCCGCCCTCTCCCCCCGCCCTCTCCCCCCTCCCCCCGCCCTCTCCCCCCTCCCCCCGCCCTCTCCCCCCTCCCCCCGCCCTCTCCCCCCTCCCCCCGCCCTCTCCCCCCTCCCCCCGCCCTCCCCCCGCCCTCTCCCCCCTCCCCCCGCCCTCTCCCCCCTCCCCCCGCCCTCTCCCCCCTCCCCCCGCCCTCTCCCCCCTCCCCCCGCCCTCTCCCCCCTCCCCCCGCCCTCTCCCCCCTCCCCCCGCCCTCTCCCCCCTCCCCCCGCCCTCTCCCCCCTCCCCCCGCCCTCTCCCCCCTCCCCCCGCCCTCTCCCCCCTCCCCCCGCCCTCTCCCCCCTCCCCCCGCCCTCTCCCCCCTCCCCCCGCCCTCTCCCCCCTCCCCCCGCCCTCTCCCCCCTCCCCCCGCCCTCTCCCCCCTCCCCCCGCCCTCTCCCCCCTCCCCCCGCCCTCTCCCCCCTCCCCCCGCCCTCTCCCCCCTCCCCCCGCCCTCTCCCCCCTCCCCCCGCCCTCTCCCCCCTCCCCCCGCCCTCTCCCCCCCTCCCCCGCCCTCTCCCCCCTCCCCCGCCCTCTCCCCCCTCCCCCGCCCTCTCCCCCCACCCCCCGCCCTCTCCCCCCACCCCCCGCCCTCTCCCCCCACCCCCCGCCCTCTCCCCCCACCCCCCGCCCTCTCCCCCCACCCCCCGCCCTCTCCCCCCACCCCCCGCCCTCTCCCCCCACCCCCCGCCCTCTCCCCCCACCCCCCGCCCTCTCCCCCCACCCCCCGCCCTCTCCCCCCACCCCCCGCCCTCTCCCCCCACCCCCCGCCCTCTCCCCCCACCCCCCGCCCTCTCCCCCCTCCCCCCCCTCTCCCCCCTCCCCCGCGCCATCACCCCCCTCCCCTCGGTCTGTCATCGTCCCCCCTGACCTCGCCCTGTCATCCCATTTTCCCCTTCCCCCCCCACCCCACCCGACCTCTCCCTGTCCTTCCCCTCAACCTCGCCTCTACAATTTTATTGTCTTTTATTTCAGGAAAGGGCGCAATTTGGCCTTTAAAAATTCTATGGAATTTTATACTTTTTAAACTAGAAAAAAAATTACAATAGTGCAGCTTCCTAAGATTGAATGACCAAAAAAGTCTTCTGATAATTTAATTAGTGTGATGATTAACATATTAAAGTCATAATTAGTCTTCTATTTCTTCTTTTATTATTTTCTAATAATCATCCTTGCTGAGGCATAGATTTTCTTTTGTCTAAATGCAATCTCGTTCTTTTTAATCAATGTTGCAGATATTGATTCAGTCAGGATTTTTTTCCAGCACTTCATCTACTGCTCTCTACATTTTTGGCAATTTCTAGTGCTTATGTTCGTACCCTGAGATTACTTGGTTTCATAACCCACTCATTGTGTTTAAGATTGCAATCACCTTCTGGATGAAAATAAATGTCCTCTTCATCTCCATCCTTTTACTCTATCATTAATCATTTCCCTCAAATTTTAGGCAACTCACGAATGGGGAAACTTGTTGCCATCTCCCCTATCCACATTTATAATTTTGTTTACTTTAAGTCCTGCTTCAGCCTCCTCTACTCCACATAAATAAACCCAGCCTGTCTAGTCTCTACATAACTGAAAAGTTCTGTCCAGGTCAACATCCTGGTGCAGGCTAAGGAACTTAGATTCTCACTTGTTGCATCCAAATTTATATGAAGTTGATGCCTGTTCTTTAGATTAAGAGTTTCATGTTTGATTGTTCTTGCATACCCATGGTGATTTAATAAAAAAATAAAAGAGCCGAAGCTGAAAAACAAAAAAAAAATGTACAATGTGGGCCAATTAAGTGAAGTATCTTTGAGAAGTCAATAATCCAAAAATGTTAAATTTAATTCTCATTTGAAAAATCCTGCTTGATATTCTGAGTCTTCATCTAATTTGATTTCACTTTTATCACATTCCTAGCAAACTTTTATTCTTCAACTTTTCAATGGAGCGGAGTTTGATAGGCCACTCAGTAAAAATAACTGAAATAACTTTTTATTTTAAACCGTTTGGATAATGATAATATAGTTAATACTTCTAAGGATAGGATGCAAATTGAAGCTCATTTTTGATTACAAGGAGGAAGTTTGCCTGGTGTTGATCTCGATTGAAACGGGTGGATTTTGTGGTGAGCACTGCCCCCAGTAACATGCATTGATCTGTGGATGAATTTCAGTGTGTTTACCAGCAAATTCAGATTATAGACCATAACATATTTTAAAAGAATAAAATTATTATTCAATTGATTTAGCACTATAGATTGCATATTTCAAAAGGTTCAAAAAGTAAGTTAAAAGCAATTATTTTAATTGTACTGAATATTTATAAAGAAAATAAAAATCTTTTTTAGGGAAAAACAATTTTGAAAAGTGTGAATCGTTTCTACAATGGCATTGATGCTAACAGCAGATCAACAGATGTATTTGGTGATGCTTTGGTCAATTGTAATTCATTCTTCAGTCCTTATAAAGCACAGGTAAAAAAAAAATGTTTCTATATTTTAGTATACAATAATAAAATTGTATTTAGTTATACAACTTGATACATAGAATTTATGTGAAAATAATGAACTGAATTTATTTAAGAAAAGATGAGTTCGCAACAAATTGTCAGAATATTTAGAAAGAGATAGTACGTTCAAAATATCCAGAATTGCTGATTAATTCATGTCATTGACATTTGCTCCATGCAAATAGCCTTTTGGCCCTGTTATTTTTAGAAAGTGGAATTTACCTGTTGCTTCCTCGTTAAAATTGACATACAGTTAGCATTATTACTTGCATATAAAGCATTTGTCTGGCTAAGTTAAGATGCAAAACAAAAATATACTGTGGCTGTTAATGCCTGAAGAGAAGATGAAGTACTGTAGTATATTTAAAGGATCACTGAAAATATAAACAACTTGTTGCATTTACTAAATAATTCTTTTGTGCGTATCTACCCTTCTTTTACTGAGCTTTCTCAATCCTTCAGATTAATTAAGAAGTTGTATCTTTGTAGAGGCTGTAAGATCAAGTTGTCAGTAAACTTCCTTTTTGCATTTTTTCAAGCTGATACATTTATCCCAATGGCACTCCACTATCTCTCCCAATCCAAAATTGACCAATTTACTCCTACTCACTGCTTTATTAATAAATCCCAAGATCATACAGGCACCAGTATTTCACTCCTAATCCAGTATGGATGTTACCTGGATTGGAGCATTGTAGTTGTAATAAGAGACTGGAAAAGATGGATTTATTTTTCTTGGAAGAGTGGAGTGGCTTGATCGATGAATCTTAAAAAATCATAGGGATAGATTGGGTAGATCTTTTTTCCCCATGGTGGGTGGTCTAAGGTAAGAGGTCTAAGATTTAAGATGGGAGGTCAGAATCAGAATTTTATTTTCATGAACATGTCACGAGATTTGTTTTATGGCAGCATTGAGGATGCATATATTGCAATAAATATTATTTTAAAATTGGTGCAAAAGAAGAGAAAGCAAAGTAGTGTCTGGTTCATTATCCATTCAGAAATCAAATGGCAATAGGGAAGAAGCTGTTTTTTGTACCATTGGGTTTTCATCTTCAGGCTCCTGTTCCTCCATTGTGGCCTGAATGGTGAAATTCCATGAGGATACAGGTCCTTTCATAAGACACTGCCTCCTGTATATGTCTTCATTGGAGTGAAGGCAGATGCCGGTGATGGTGCTGGCTGAATTAAAAACTCTGTAGTCTTCCTGTTCTGTGCATTGGCATCCCCGTACCAGACAGCGATGCTTCTCAAGAAGCATCTGTATGCTTCTCAAGATACACCAGTTGAAATTTGCAAGACTTTTTTTGGGAAGGAGCTTTGGGGGAGATTTTATCACACAGGGTAGTTGAAGTTGAGTGCACTTTCTGAGGCAAATTTTCTCACATTTAAACTTCTTGAATCACCAAGACTTGGGAGGCTACAGATCTGATGTCAGTAAATGAAAATAGTGTAGATAAGCACAACAGGCAGGATAGGTCAAAGAGTCTTGTTTCTAATCTGCATGATTGACATGCACAACACAATGGACTTTGCTGTTCCAACCACCTAGTTTGACTTTGCCATTGCCTAACAAAGAATTGTTGGTGTATCATAGTGAAGAGTGTTCCTCTGGGGTTGATGTTGGGCAGATGATGTTGAATTGTTTGGCTACTTAAAGGTGAGATGAAAAGCTCAAAGCTACTCTGGCCAGCACAGGAAATATAGGTACTATGGGTGAGCTCCTCTATGTGTTGACTGACCTCCATGGTTCTGTGGTCTCTTTTTTTTTATCAACACTGAAGCAGATGCTGTTCATGTGCCACACTTGTTATGCTATCCTGGGGGGTCACCCTGAGATCTATATCTTCTGAGTGGCCACCCTCCAGCCTGTCCAACACCAGCGCTTGCAGGTACAGTATTTTCTTTGAAAGAACTTTGGGTGATTGATTTGTGCCAGTGGAATGGTTGTTTTTTTTTGGTTAGATTCACCAAGCAGTAGTCACAAGGGCATTAATTTGCACCAAGTTCTTAGTTTAACTTCACTATCAGTAATTCATCCATCCAAGTGCTTTATTAACTCCTTTTAGGACTGATTCCATTAGCACTATTGCACCTGAGAGTATATCCTGAGCACGATGCAAATTATTCCTTGAATACTGCCAAATTAACTCAAATCTAAAAATTATCTGTGATACGATGCACCTGAAACAACATTCTAGATCAAAATTGTTATTTCACCTCAGCTTTTTTTCCCCTCTATCATTTCTGAATCATCTTGTTTTAATTTTGGGATGCAACATTGTAACAGGCCTTGCCGGTTCATGAGCCCTTGCCACCCAAATCCAATATGTTTTGGAGAGTGGGAGGAAACTGAAGAACCTGAAGAATGTAGAAACTCCTTACGACAGTGATGAATTTGGACTATGGCTGCTGGCGCTATAATAGTACTGCTCTAATTCCTACACAAACCATGCTGCCCTTCTTCGGCAGTTCTTGGGGTTAAGGATGACTTTCTTCCATTTTGGTTCAGTGGAGTTTGAGGTAATCGATGACCTGTTATCATGCTGTATGTCTAAATTAAAAGGCTGCCCACTCCTGCTCTATAGGTTCATTATCCATTCAGAAATCTGATGGCAGAGGGGAAGAAGCTGTTATTGTAATGTTCAGTGTGTGTCTTCAGTCTCCTGTACATCCTTCTTGATGGTAGCAGTAAGAAAAGAGCATGGCCTCAGTGATAAGAATCCTTGTTGAGAGAGGCAACTTTCTTGAGACAACCCCTCTTAAAGATTTCCTTAATTGAATGTAGACTAATGCCTATGATGTCACTGGCTCAGTTTACAACCCTCTGTAGCCTTTTTGTCCTGCGCCTTCATTCCAGACAGAGATGCAACCAGTCAGAATGCTCTCTATGGTACAACGATTTATCAGTATATCCAAGGTCTAATTGAGATGTGTGTATACATATGCAATTTTATTCCTATTTTGGAAATGTTTTGTAAAAACTAATAGTTTCTAAAGAAAGTATGTCAGAATGCTTGCCTTATCTGAATTCATTGTAGGTATCTCAGTATGAAGAAAATATAGATTCACATCAGTCCAACACATCTGTGTCAACCACTCCTGATTCTTCCTTGTTTTATGTTCCTTGGTCAACATCTGGAGATGATTATAAGCAGCTTGTTGGATTACAACCCAATACTCACCGGTATGTGGATTGTATGTTTTCCTGTAATTGGGTGGTATAAAAAGTATGTAAATATTGTCATATTTGAGAGCTATCAATTATTGCCATGATAGTATCAGAAAGAATTACTTGGTTAAGATCATTGTTTTAGATTTTCATTTGAGATCATTGAAATACAGACATGCAGCAAGTGAAACATTTGTCACATTTGCCAAACATGAGAGGAGGTGGTCCACTAAAAAGTCGGCATCAGTCCTTTGAGGATTTTTATATTTCATTTAGACAGGTATGTGGGTAGGAATGGTTTAAAGGGATATGTGCTGAATGCTGGCCCATGACCCACAAACCTTTGCAAACGGGGCTTTCTTGTGTAGAGAATTAATAAGTTGGGCTGAAGGACCAATTTATGGGCTATGAATCTCTGACTCCTTATTTATTCAGAATGATTGTGCTTTTAGTTGTTTGAGTGTAAAAATGTGTTGTGGAATTTTCATTTGTATGATTAGGTCAGATTGATCCTCTCTACATGCAATACAGGTACTTTAAAAATAAAATTGGGTTCTTCATTCAGTAAGGCAATTTCGATTCAGACAAAGTTAAGATGCATGTATTTGCCTGGAATCCTTGCAACTAAGAATAATTAGAGAAGTTCTTGAATTGCATTTTTAATTTACTAAAGGATAATCAGTTTGCTACAGTTTTGAGATTCCAGTAGTAAGGTTGATAATCTGGATATACTGCTGAAGGAGATACTTTGGAAGAAGTTGGACATTTTTTTAGGCAAAGATGTCTTGTGAATGCATGTGCATCAAGCAAAGAAAGGGATGTGCACAATTGCCCATGTCATAGGTCATGCAAGCAAATCAAGATAGCAGTGCTGCCATTGATGCTGACCTCGGGAGAAGTGGAGGCATAGTCTTCCACCACTCCTCCATAGGGTCTTTCTGCCTGGCTGCCTGCCAAACTGCCCGTGCAGATTTAAACTTCTTGTAGATCAGGGCTGGTGGCAATGTTTTTAACATCAAAGACCATTGAGATCTGTTACCAAAATTGCACCCATGCTCAGCAGCTCAGTCCACAAAGGATTAGTGGCTCTAGAGGAGCAGTAGACCAGTGCAGAGCACCAGAGCAAGAGAAACCTGGGAGCAGATGCTGGGGGTAGGAGGGGACCATAGCAGTGGACTTGGGTGGCAGAGGCTAGCTTTTGAGAACCAGGTGTTGGTATCAGGATACTGTATATGATGGCCCCAATACAAAGTAGGGCTCCAGATAGGCCTCTGGACCTGACACTTCTCATTTTAGTTATGATATACTGCAATGAAGGGAAATCTTCCCTCTTACTTTTTTGGGGGAAAAAAGCTGTAAACTTGAGTATTGCATCTTTCCGTTATCCCATATGCATAGAGACTAATTCAGAGCCAAAGTATGTATGATGTTTAGGGATCCACCAGACCAAACCCTTAGGATGGTGCAATTGTATCTTTATCACCTTAGTGCCTATCATGTTCTGTAAATCTCAGTTTCACTTTCTTACTGACTTCCAATTCCCACCACTCATGTGAAATGAACAGAAATGTTGTTTTGGAGTCAAGTATGATTAATTTTAATGGACTTTCCCAAGCGTTTTATGAAGCAGATGTTCATAATATTGTAGAGTGCTTGGAAAGAACCAAAGACGTGTTGATCCAAACCAAGGCTTTTATTAACTAAAAGACTGGAGCATATCACATGTAGGTCGACCAGTCCAGATTGACCTGATCTGGCAAGGAGCAATCCTTTAAGACCTGCCAGTAGGCGTGGCTATGCTCTCAGCCAATCACAGTCATCCTACACTACAATCTACTTATACACATTGGTGATTGAATCTGTACTATCACAAATATGTTATCTGAAAAGTAAAGGTATGTTTTTCTTTTAACTTCTGTTAAAATGTATATAATGCTGAAAATATTCAGGTTATCAGTATAGAGAAGCATAGTTAACATTTCGGGTCTGAACTTTCATCAGAATTAGGATGAAAAATAAGTTGAATGGAGAAAGTAATAAGATTGACTTTGATAAGGTAGGGACCAACAAAGGCTGAGTGACATAAATGGTGCATTACTAGCTTGAGGAGAGAACCACAGCATATTTTGGCCTGCTCTGAAACAAATACCTGCAGGAAAAACTGTTTCCCTGATTTTTTAAAAATTCATTATTGGGTCTTGAAAGCTACAATGTGCTTAGTCATGTGTTGAGATCCTGTTACTTAAGCTGCCATTGGATTTCCTTGGAAGTGTATAAGAAGGTACAGACTGAGCTCCGATGGAGAAATGAAGTGATGGGCTTACTTGCAGACGAAATAATGGTGTTGTTTTGTTTTCAATTATATAGTGTTTTTTTAAGTACTGCCGAGCAATTGAAGTCAATTTGGATCAAAACTGAAGGATATTGTAAAGGAGTAAGAATAATACTCAGCAAAGGAAAACAGACTCCGAATGTTAGGTTTACTTAGGTCAGATAATCCAGACGTAAAATATTTGACAGAGGCTTTTTAATGGGAATGCATTTTAATTTAAAAAACTGTCAGTGATACAAAAGTTGTGCCTACAGAATTTGAAGTATATTTATTTTTACAGTGTGATCTCTGGAGCAAGCAAGATAGAAGGTGGATCTAATGTCCTTTTTAAAAAGGGAAAGTTCCAAGGAGATTAATATTTACCAATCCTCAGTAATTGTTAGCCATCAGGAGCTATTGTCACATTAGGGCTTAATTAATCTAAATTTGATGGTCACTTCATTCCTTCTCAAAAATGGGAGATACATTTTTATTTGAAAGAAAAAAAGAGCATAAAATCAGTTAATCTATGAACCCAAAATTAACCTCTTATAAAAATTTAAAACAATATAATTAAGCAGCACACTCATGCAATTTTGCGATCCTATTAAACCATTTAACTCTTTGTGATGGTCCTGTTGATTCAAAACATTTTATCTGAAATCTAATGGTGGGACTATTGAGCAAGTTTACATTTTCAGAAATCTCCATCTTGTGTGTTTAATCTCAAAATTGTTTATAATTTGTTTTTAATTGCGTTGGATATTGCACCCATTCATTCTGATTTGAATATGGTAGTATAACAGTAAAAATATTTACATTATTGGATTTTTTTCCTGATTAGGTCACAAAATGAAATGAATGAATTTGGGAGTGCTGCAGATCTGTATGGACTTGTTTCCAACATTCTAGAAGAACCTGACCAGTCACAGTCTTTGTTTGTTGAAGGGTAGGTTTATGTCAATAATAAAATGAATAAGTAGAACATCTTTAATGAGAAACTGGATCTGTTACCACTGTATTAAGCACAACTGAATTAAATGTATTTAAAGCCATAGTTATTCTCCAGAAATCGTGCATTTCAGGAATGCTAATGGACATTGGACATTTGTTGACTTGCACCTGAGGAATGACATCTTGCCTTGAGCATTGTTTATAGAGTATTCACAGGACAAATTTCAACTTCAGACAACTCATTGATCAGCCAGTAAAATCTTTTCATGATGCTTTGTTCAGTGAGGTCATTTAATTTGTGGGGGAGGGGGGGGGGATATTTACATGCTTTTAGAGTATGCCATAGGAAGTTTCCCTGGTTTTTCAAGGTTTATGGTGTTTACCACTGTGACTTGGATGCAATGCCTTTTGTTTCTTTTTTTATGGATACTTATTTGGATGTAACTAGCTATAGCAGCAGAACAGGAGTCAATTATGGTTTTTAGACTGCAGCATGTAACGGCACAATCAAGGAATTTTGCCACTGCATGGGCAGTCTAAAAAGGAATGTCCAGGAAATTTGAGTCAATTCCTGTACCACAATTTATCCTGCAGGACCCCTACAACTTTTTGGAGGAAGTCTGCAGTGTAAATCGTACTGGAAAAATTAACGGTTAATTAAGTTGACCGTCATCCAATCTACTGCACATCCAACCACTGGCACTTGCACTCAGGTACTTTCAGTCGACAAAGCCGCCCCATGTTCTGCGATTTTCCTACCATTGCAGTGAAAAAACCATAAGAGACAGGGCAGAGAACCCTGGAGGGAATGAAAGGCTTTATGGAGACAGTACTTTGCTCCACTGTGCGCATACACACAGTTTACAAGCAGAATGGTATGTGTGAAGATAACAGGTTACGTCCTCAGCATCAATTTTTTTTATTTCAAAGTTGCTATAGTGAGTCATTGGTGTTTAAGCACCATTTTGCACCTCAACTGCAGTCATGCAGATTTCAAACACCTAAAATACTTGCACTTTATCTGCAGTAACAGTTGATAATGGCTGCTGGTAACTTCTACTTAGCCACCATTACAATGTGAATGAAGAAACAGATTTTTAAAAATTTAAATATTTCAATGCCTGAAGCAGCCAGGCATCCCCTGGAGTTAACAGTTATGGAGGAATAGCAGATACTACATAATCAGCAATTTTCATTAAGGTTTTTCCAATGTGTCAGTATAATCCTATTGATTCATTAAGATTCCCACATTTCAATTATAGCACTTTTCTGTAACACTTAAGATGCTAATAAAAACCGTGTAGCTGCCATTTGCACAACTAATGAATGCAGAAAATATTTTATATTGGACTCTAAGCCTCATCACATTAGACTCAAGAGCAGGGTAGTTAGGTCAAGTGACAATGAAAACTATGCTTAGTGCAGTGGATTCCTCCTAAATAAAATGTAAGCACATAAAGAAAAAAAATACAGATAAATAATAATGTGTTAGTTCATTATTTTATTTGAAAGGTAGCATTTAATTTGCCTTCAAAGAAACAGGCGTTGGACATTGCGAGTCACATTACCCAAGTCTTCATTTTTCAGTAAGGGTTAAGATTACAATGAAATGATTATGCATGATAAAACAATAATAGGGAAAAGAAACATAACTGCTATACTTTAATAATATCAAATCACATTTGTTTGTTTTTATTTATTTTTTTTGGAGGCCTTTCAGCTTGGTTTACTTGGCTTAGATTTTTGACAGTGTTTTTCCCCTGATCACACTGCTCTTCCACCAGTCTGGTGGAAAACCCCTTCCTTGGATATGGTGAGTGCAGATTTCCATGATGAACAATCAAAATCAACTCTTCCCCTTGAAGATTCACTTAGCAGCATCTTGAGAGTTTGCCTAGCTGTTGTGTGTTTGCAATTGTCTGAACTTTGCTCTTGAAGAATAGAAAGTTACTCCTGAAATACAAAACTTGTTTGACATCTTTGTTCTTATAGAAAGTAACAATGTGTCAAAACATTAATTGGAGTGCCCTGAGATTTTACTGTGGCACATAGTCTCTATCTGTGTCACAGATAGCTGGAAATAGCCACATCAACAGACCTGGAAGTGTATTCTTCATTCAAAGTGGAAGTGACCTGCCCTGCTTGAAAATGGATTCCTTCACATGATCTTGGTCTCTATAAAGTAGTCTGAAAATCCTGACATGCATCCTGGTGCCAAGTATTTAACCAGGTGATGCATGGCTGTGAAGTAGCCTCTTCAACTCTTTAGTGCCAGTGCTTGAGCTGGTATTCTGTAATATCCTTTGGAGTGATGTTGTCATATGCATTTATTTCCTGAGATTTTCCATTGTGCATTTAAAAAGAAAAGCATTGAAATGATGTACATGTTGTTTTTAGATGGAATGGCCAGAGCACATGAACATAAATAGAACATTCTTAACTGTGAGAAAAGGATCTGTGGTAAAATTCTAGCAAGCCTTAGATACCTGGCTTGTCCTTGACAGCATCTTTAATAATTGTGTTTGCACATAGAAAAATCCCTCCATTTAGTGCCCTTGTTACATCAAAGTGTTGTAATCACACTTTAGGAGAATAATTGTCCTCTGCCTCAGTTTGATCCTGGAAATGAGTAGCATTGTGGCATCCTTGGCAAGTTGAAGTTACTTCACCATTCCTGAGTGCTTCATGAGTGCTACTTCAGTACTTGGTTTAGTACTATGAAGTTTTCCATTTAAAATCGTGTAGCAATTTCATACTGCATTTGTGTTATACTTCTGGCAGGTTAAAAGAGCTGCACAGGATTAGCATACTTTCTGAGATTGATCCACTTTCTAGGCATTGATGTTTTTGTTATCTCTTGCTGCTGAACTACTCTTAAATATCTTTTCCCTCAGTTTGACAGAGGTGATAATTTGTAAGGAATATTGCAGGGGTTCCCTCTGTGCTTTGAAGGGCAGCAATTTAATGTGCTATTCAGTCCTATCACACAAATGTTATATTAAGGCAAATATTCTAACATGCTAATGCCTGGACAATTGCACTTCTCTGCAAAAGTCCTGTTTATAACACTGGCATGGCCGAAGCCAGTGGTGGCATTTTCTGCCCTACTTGCTGCTAGCATTACTAGCTGCTCTTGTGCTGTGCTGGTGGAATCCTCATGGAATTTAACCAAAAGGCATGAATTTCCACGGGCTTCATAGTTCTCAGTTTCCCCATTAAGTCTAGAACCCAGTCAAATGTATGGGGAAAATAAGCTGCCAGAAGAAAGGGACAGCAGTTTTTAAATTAAATTGGTTTTAAATTTTTAAGTTTTAAAAGCACATTATTTTTTGTGGTGATTTTGTCTTTGACATTCATGAGAATGCAACAAATAGTGTCATAATTTGTAAGCATTGGTGCAAGGCATGTACTGAGATTGCCTGTGCATTAGTTCTCTATACAAAGTACTGATAGTTAATTTTCTAATAAATCATCAGTAGATAGGGAGATTGGAAAATCGGCCTGAAAAATGGATATCATCTGGATTTTTAAAAATTAATTATAATGATATTTATAATATAAAATATTGCTTAAAATGCATTTTTTTTTTTAGACATGCATCTTCTAACCTGTTAAGATCAATATGGTCATCCACAACTAGCAGATATGCAGAACTTCTAGATCATTCGTCTGAATCCAAGAAGCCTGTAGACCCATCATATTCACAACCTGTTTTTAATGCAAAAGAATCTATTCCAACTTCTGAAAAACAACATTACCAGCAGGATAATCATTTAGTCTCACAGCAAAAAATAAATATGGAAGATTTTTTAGGACTTAATGACTTGGATCTTGGAGAACAATGGATGTTTACTGCAAAGAAAGAAGCAACTGATTGCAGTGCTTTTCAGTCCACTGTTACCACCAAGATGAACTTTCAAGAATGTCCTTATATGAAGAACTATTCCAAACTTCAGGTCGGATTATCAATGAGGGAACCAGGAACAGAGATACACATGTATGGCAGAGATGGGGGAGAATTTAAAGAAGTTGGTACTACTTCTAATCTAACATCTACAGAGCTGTTTCCTTTCCTTCATAATTCTCGAAATACTTGCTTCAATAACAGTAACAGATACACAGAACAATTTCATGGAAGTAAATTCAGACAAAACAAATTTGTGAATTTTAACATAGCAGATGAAAAATCACCTGCATCTGATTGCATACCAGAATTACCAGCAATAGAAATAGATGCATGCACCAGAGTCTCTAAAGGAAAACAGCCACAAAAGGGATTTGATGAATTAAATATCGATCAACATGCATTAAAATACTGTATAAAATCTTCAAACTTGGGTGAAAAACAATTTTCAAAGGAAATGGGATTAGTTAGTGATTTGAGCCAAAAATGTACTTCAGAATGTGGAAGAAATCCTCATACATTTTGTCCAATTAGAAGTGACTTTGAGAAGGCCTTTGAAAAGCAACAACATTCTAATTACGATTTTCCACAGCAGTCTGAATATGTTCAGCCATTAAATTCAATGCCAGTGTCTGCATATTCTGGAGAATCTTACCAAAATAGGCAATCCTGGACGAAATTAGCAACTTCTGGTCCTGAAACTACCACTACTTCATTTGGGAAGCCAGATAGCTCAACAGACCTTAGTATACAGACATCTCCTGCCTCTAAACCATCTTCTCACTCATATTGCCCAGCTTCGCATCAGTCTTCTGTGCCTTTTTCTCAAAATAGTGTTTATTTCCAGAGGCCTACAGGAATCTACAATCAAGATAACCACTCCAAGATCTCTAGTAATGAATTTACCTACGGTATGGAAAGGGTTCAGTCAGGAACATATATTGAAGGACAAAACAAAACTAGTGGAGATGTGTATTTTGAATCATCAATTGAAAAAAATTGTCAAAATGGAAAGCAAATAAATGGATTTCATGGAAGTTCATCTCAGCAATATGTTGCAAACAAATATCCGAGTTATCAAACTAAACAGCAAAACTACCATTATGACTTGAATGAAGATATTAAAAAAAATGATGAATTTACACAAAGTATGTACAGAGATTTTCTAGGTGCTCAGTCTGGTTATTATAATCACAATTCTCAAAATGGAACTGGAGACAGCAACAGTATTCCAAATTATATGACTCGCTCTTCAGCTGCATTTTCAAATCCTTACATGATGGGTGACTGTAGACGGAACCACATTTCCCAAATTGGACCACTTGGCGTTGCTTCAGGAACTAATATTCAATTTGGTCACCCTGTTGTTTCATTAATGGATCCTAGTGATTTATTTCCTTATGAGGAGTTCAGTCATTTGTTTCCTCTTTTTAATGACATGTTTTATGGAGATGCCTCCCTTCATGGATTTTTACCACCTTTTGGATTTTCAAAACCTATGAAAAATCGTAGTGGTCCAGCCAATGAACTTCATATTCGATTAGAAGAGTGCTATGAACAATGGAGGCCTTTAGAAAAAGAAAGAAAAAAGGTAAATAAAGTGAAATAGTTAAAACAAATTTATTTCAAGGGCCCTGGATGCATCTTGCTTAAATATTCTTGCTATCTTGCTGTCTGTAAAGTTGTGAATTTTATTTTCAGCTTTGATATTTCCCATGTTTGGTGGACGTGATCATTTGTAAGTTTTATTAATTTAAAAGTTGGTCAGAAATCCAGGAAATCCAATGTGGGCTAGCAGTGCAGATTTTGTATAAGCATTACAATCAAGTCCCTTTCATCTTGCTAGTTGGTAATAGAAAAAGGACAAAAAAACAGAAATGCTGGAGGAATTCTGTAGGAGTCACAGCATCCATAGGAGGTAAGAAACATTAGTAAAAAGCAGATAGGTGCCTATGTAAAAAAGGCTGGTTAAAAGGGAAGAATGGGAGGGGGAGAAGTACAGACAAAAGATGTTAATTGGATACAAAAAGAGAACAGGAGAGAGAAAAGGTGAGAATTGATTAGTGGAGGGGGCGTGTTTTTGGCTTCATGAAGGAAGGAAAAGGGAAGAGAGAAATAGAGGAAAGGAGGCATAGGGAAAGATGGAGGAGGGTTGCTAATGTTAAAAAAGGGTAAAGGTTCCATTATAGTCATGTAATAATACATTTAGAATGTAACATTTATGAAACTCTTTAACTTTGTCCTCTGTCAGGAAGACAGAAATGAAGCCCCAGCGAGGAATGAACTCACGACCACTGAGTTTTTGAAACCGGAGAAGTCGATGATAATACCATCCAGTTGGAGGGTGCCCAAATGAAAATATGAGGTGTTGTTCCTTCAATTTGCGGGTGGTCTTGGTCTAGCAGTGCATGAGACCATGAATAGACATGTCAGCAAAAGAATGGGGTGGAAAATTGAAATGGGTGGTCACTGGGAGATCCACACTATTTCAGCAGACAGAGCAAAGATGCTCAACGAACTGATCTTCCAGTCTACAAACAGTGTCTCCGATGTAGGGGAGACCATTGCAGGAGCACTGGACTCCTGTAGATTCACAAGTGAAGTGTTCCTTCACTTGGAAGGGCTGTTTGGGGCCCCGAATGTTGTTGAGGGAGGAGGTTTGGGCGTTAGTGGAGCACGTCCTGCGGTCATGGGTAGATTCCAAGGGGGCGATTGGTCGAAAGGGAGGAGTAGATAATGGAGTCATGAAGGGAGCAGTCCCTGCAAAGACAGATAGAGGTGGAGAAGGGAACATACATTTGGAGGTGAGATAAAGTAGTAGGCTTCGGAAATAGTGGAGGATGATGATATATATGTTGGATGTGGAGGCTGGTGGGGTGGTAGGTGAGGATAAGGGGAATCCTATCCTTATTGCATGTGGTAGTGGAGGAGGCCAGGGGAGATGTGTGGGTAATGGAGCATATGTTAGTCAGGGCCAAGATGATGGTGGTAAAGGGGATGCAACATGGATTGAAGGAGGACATCTCTGATCTGGCATGTAAGACCTCATCCTTACCTGGTACTCCCATTGTTGTACATCGGAGAGACTGGGAAATTACTTCATTGAATACCTTGGCTCTGTCTGCCATAATAGCATGGATCTTCCAGTGACCATCCATTTCAATTCCACACCCCATTCCCTTGCCGATATTGCTGTCCATGGTCTCTTGCACTGCCAGACTGAAAGCACCCGCAAATAGGAGGAGCAACACCTCATATTCCACCTGGGCACCCTTCAACTGGATGACATTAACATTAACTTCTCTGGTTTCTGTTAGCTCTCCACCACCCCACCCATATTTCTCTTATTTGTCTTTCTCACTCACTTTCCCTCTGTCTCCTTTCACAAAGCCAAAAGCAACCCCCCCCCATCAATTCTCACCTTTATTCTATCCTGTTATCACCTCTTATCATATCCATTTATCACCTTTTGTTTGTTGGTCTATACCCCTCTTCCTGCCATTCTTCCCTTTTCACTAGTCTTTTAATATAGGTGCCTGTCTACTTTTTTACTCGTACCTGAAAGAAGGGCTCAGGCCCGAAAGTTGATAATGTATCTTACCTCCTATTATGGTGTGAGACTTGGTGAGTTCTTCCAGCATTTCTGTGTTTTTACTACTATCACTTCATCTGCAAGAAGGCAGACACTTTTGAATTTCAAAAAGCCTGCAAGAGCTGGTTTACATCAGGTTCTTGTGAATTTAGCAGCAGTACATGCTTTACAGTTTTGTCTGCATTTCTCAACCAAGGGTTTTGATTGCTGTGGCTTCAACTTTGGGCTCCTGTTAGGGAATGCTAAGTCCATGTGAACTCAAGATGTTGTTGATGTAATTGAAATAGATAAATGAGGAATCTGCTTCCTGAAAAATAGAGGTAATCCCAAATCTTTTGCCTGATAATTTAGAACCAGAGTACATAGGTTTGGGGGGGGGGTGAGAGAGATTTTGAAAGATTTACTAGGAACCTGAAAGTTGGTGGATGTATGGAACAACCAGCCGAGGACATTGTTGAGGCAGGTACTATTGTAATGTTGAAGAAACATTTGGATGGATACACAGAAAGAATAAAATTGATTGGGGGGGGGGGGCGGGGAATTATGGGCCAAGTGTGTGGGCACGGAATGGAGCAGAAGGCATTCAAAATTAAAATGTAGCAGTGGTTGAATGTGTTCTTTCTCCTGCTGTTGTCGGGGATGAGCTGGTGGTATTTTGGGAGTGCTTTCAAGCCAGCCTGAATTAGGTTTCCAGTGTTGACTGAGAAAGATCCATGATACATATTTGTTGATCATGGCACGTAGAACCTCTATTGCTAGCTTGATATCTGCCTGTGAAGGCATGTGGACTGCAGTCGGGTTAACTGAGAAATTGGCTCTAGAGGTAGAATGACTAGCTAGATGTCCTAGATGAGCAGAGCAGCTGTGGGGTAGTGTGCCATGGGTCAAGAGATTGGGATATGGCAGACACTAAGTCTATAGGAGCCCCTTTGTCTCGAGTAGGCTACCTTCATATCAGATCCAAGGATGCAGTATTCTCTTCATCAAAGAAAAATAGCCATGGAAAAGCCAAAAATTAAGAAACTGGAAAAATAAAACTAGCTGCAGATGAGGATTAGGAAAAAAGGGTAGCTGAAAGATCTGAAATTTGGCCTATTCAATTTGCTCATCAAAATATCCAGAAAATAAGGATGTGCAAATAAAAGATGCTTAATTGAAGTTTCTCAAGGGTGCTTAATTTACAGATTTCATTTTAGTACAATTTTGCATTTCCATGGAACCAATTTTATGACTATCTATCACTGACACTTGCACAGATAAAATTCATGCATCCATTTAGTACTTTTTATTTGAAATATTGATTGATTTCAGAAATAAACATGTATCGTATACAAAAAAATTATGGGATACATAATAACAAATGACAAATGAGGTAACTCATTAAGCTATAAAGCACATATAATCATAATTCATTGAATAAAATGACAAATGCAAAAAAAATTAACATTTTTCAGAGGTAAACAGATGTTCTTCCGGGTCCAAAAAAAATTCTAATAAATTAGGATTTTGGATAATCCCAGTTGTACTGTAATGGCAAATATAAAGCATAATTTAGGCAGATTCAACACGATATTGAGGAAAACTTATCAGACTAATTTACGAGAGTTATTTGAAGATGCACGTTTCAAAGAATAGAATAGAGCCAAGAAATGGTTTCATACCTTGTTGGGCTCAAGCCCACAACATCAGTTATGTATATTTATCTATGTCTCTCTCTCTCTCACTGTTTCTCTCTCTCTCTCTCTCTCTGTAGCTTTCTCTCTATCTATCTACTATGCACTGTTAGACCTGCTGAGTTTCTCCAGCATTGTGTCAGTTAATATGCCTATTTTTTGTTTTATATTTTTCCATGTGATCTAGATCAAGCCCATAATTGAACAATTTTACTGTTTATTTTAAATAAGTCTTGTTAAGCTTGATGTTTTTATTGCAATGATTTTACCATTTTTTGCCACTTATATGAAGACACTCAGACTGATGGTATTAGAGCACACAAATCAGTAAATCCTTTTGCCAAATTTCCATTTATATAGGATATTTTTCTGATGTGTTCAAAAATAATTTAATTTGCTCATAAATTTATCTTGCTTACTTTTACCTTCCTTTTTTTAAAGACTGAAGCAGCACTTGCCCGGAACTATCCAGGAAAGAGAGTGACCAGTTCAAATAATACACCTATTCCCAGGCTGCCTTCAAACCCTTCCCGTGTTGATCGTTTGATTGTTGATCAGCTGCGTGAACAAGCAAGAGTATGTTTTAATTCTATCTGATAGATTGATTAATTAAACATCCATTTTTTTTTAATGTGCGGGTATGAGTTTAGTTATTTCAATGATTTTTGTTGCTTTTTAAAATTAGATTCAGGCTTAATAATTTTCCATTGTTATTACAATGTTGTCTTTGCAGTGTTTACCATTTATTTACCATTTTCCATTGAAACAGTGATGACATAATTCAGAATTAAGTTAACACAATAGAAAAATCATAATGATGAATAAGCAATGGAATAAAGATTGAGATTCTGATTGTTTTGTGCTTTTAAGATGAGGGTAATCAGGGCAGCAACCTCCTTGGAAGAAGACCGCAGAGCCCACCTCACTGACAAAAGACAAAGGAGGAAAAACCCAACCCCAACCCACCAATTTTCCCCTGCAACCACTGCAACCGTGTCTGCCTGTCCCGCATCGGACTTGTCAGCCACCAATGAGCCTGCAGCTGATGTGGACATTACCCCTCCATAAATCTTCGTCCGCGAAGCCAAGCCAAAGAATCAATGCTTGAAATTGGACAGTTTTGTCACTTGCTCATCCACACAGCACTGAATACTGTTGAAAGAAAATTACTCTGTCGCGTTTAAAAGTGGGCTGTGTGCTGAGATTTTTCAGAGAGTGGAAATTATCAGAACAAACTTCTTAAAAAAAAAAAAAAAAAAAAAATCACTATCACATATTAGAACGCATTCCTTTTTTAATCTGACAGATAGTAATTGTTTATTAAAGGAATGAACATTGAAAGCATCTTTGTGACTGATGAAGATGTACATTATACTTCATTTTTGCCAAAACAACAAAATAATGCCAATGCAATATAACTTGCGCCGTTTGCAATCCTTTGTCATCTAACTTGGAGTTTGTTAGTCTTGATAGAAATCCTTTATGATCGGTTATTGTTTATTCAGGACAGAATAATCTGTAACATATCCTGTTATAGACAAATCATTCCCCTTTAGTTGGTTCTCTCGTCTTCAATATTTTCATTATTGCTTCTAATTACTGAGACATAGCCAGTAATGAGATGTGAATTATTGTTTTTCTTCTCCCAAGAACATGAGGATTTTACCTCATTAACACAATGGGAGTGTTTATTGCTTCATAAAGATGACATGGTTCGCTTGTGAGAGAAACCAATGAAGAACCAGGTTCACAATAATACTTGAGTTAGAAAGATTCCTTTGATTCACATATGGACCTTTTTTTTAAATAGTTATCTTTGCAGATTAAGTTTGGCAAGAAGGCTGAAAAACAATTTACATTATTATAATTTACTGATATTTATTGTTTGTGAAAGTGATAGTTTTTTAAAAGTTCTGATAACTTGGAAGTACATATTTGGGAAGAAGGTCATTTTGCATTGTTCCCAGATCAGTTCCAGAATATCAACAGTATCAGCAACTCGGGTTGCTGTGTGTAAGGAGCTTGTACATTCCCCACCCACACGTCAGTGTGGGTTTTTCCTGGGTGCCCCGGGTAATCAAGTTTCCTACCACCCTTCAAAACACAGGGTTGTAGCATAATTTGGGTGAACATCCAAGGATACACAGTATATTGAGAGGATAGACAGGCAAGCAGAGGAGATGGTGTGCCTCTGTTGGGAAAGAACAACATTAAATCATTAAAAAGAAGTGACATAGGATCAGAAGGTAATCTTTGTGGGTTCAATTCGTAAAAATACACTCTTGGCAGTTAGATACAGACCTCCAAACAGCAGTAGATAGGGAAACCAGGTTGGGACTGAATCTCAATGGAGATAATTCGCAGGAAGCCTATGAGATTTTTTAGAGCAGCTCGTTGATGAGCCCACTAGGTTCTCAACCTTTTGTCAGTCTAAGGCCCACATGGCTTCATGCCTCACATGCCATGTCCCACTAGTGGCAATGACTAAGCAATATTTTCAAGTCCTAGGCAGCTCTGTAAGAAACTCATCTTTATCTAATTTAAAGTATTTAACACTTTTAAAGACCCACATGGAAACATGCTGTGGCCCACCAGTGGACCATGGAAGCAATGCACCAGAGGTGATTAGCGAGATTAAAGTGACGATTAGGGGGCAGTGATCACAATTATGAATGTGTTCAATTTGAGATTTGACAAGAAGAAACTAAAGTCAGAAATGTCAGTATTTCACTGGAGTTGAGGGAATTACATTGGTCTGAAAGAGGAATTGGCAAAAGTAGATCAGGCGGTGGTGGGGGGGGGTGGATGAGGGGAGAATAGTAGGGAAGTCGGAATAGCAGCAATGGATGAAATTTCTGCAAGAGATGGGGAAGGTACAGGACAAATACATGCCACAAAAAATAAAATATTCAAATGAAAAATGTCACAACTGTGGCTGACAAGGAAAGTCAAAGCCAACGTAAAAGCAAGAGAGGGCACACAAAGGAAGCAAAGATGAGGGTTTTTTAAAACTTGCAGACGATAACTAAAAAAACATGAGGGAAAAGATGAAGTATGAAAGTAGACTAGCAAATAATAAAAATGAAATAAAAAGCTTCAAGTGCATAAAGAGTAAAAGAGAGGTAAGAGTAGATTTTGGACTGTTAGTAAATGATGCTGGAGAAATAATAATGGGAGACAAGGAGATAAGGCAGAGGAACTAAATTAGTTTTTTTTTTTGCATCAGTCACTGTGGAAGACATTTAGCAGTGTGCCATATATCAAAGGGTATTGGGGAAGTGAGTGCAGTTACTATTTCAAGAGAGAAGGTGCTCAGAAAGTTGAATGGTCTAATGGTGGATAAGTCTCCTGGACCAGATAGATTATACCCTCTGGTTCTGAAAGAAGTAGCGGTAGAGATTATGGTGGCATTACTAATGATCTTTCAGGATCAATAGATTCTGGTATGGTCTGGGAGGACAGGAAAATTGTAAATGTTACCTCACTATTCAAGAAGGGAGGGAGGGAACAAAAAGGAATTTATAGGCTGGTTAGCCTGACATCAGTGTTTAAGAAGATGTTGGAGTTGATTGTCAAGGATAGGATTATGGACTACTTGGAGGCACAATTCAGCCAAAGCCAGCATGCTTTCCTTAAGGGAAAATCTTGCTTGACAAACCTATTGGAATTGTTTAAAGACATTACAAGTAGGCAAGGTGAAGGATATGCAGTAGATGTTTTGTATTTGGATTTTCAGAAGGCCTTTGACAAGGTGCTGCACATAACACTACTTAACAAGAGCCCATGCTATAACAGGAAACCTACTAGCATGAAGAGAACATTGGTTGAGTTGGGGGGGGAGGGGGGAAAACAAAAAGAGAGAACATTGGTTGATTGGCAGGAAGTAGAGAGTCGGAATACAAGGATTATGATCCGGCTGGCTGCCAGTTGCTAGTGGTGTTCCACAGGGGCTGGTGTTGGGTTCTTTTTATGTTGTCTGCTCATGGATTATGAAATGAATGGCTTTGTGGGCAGGTGGAGAAGCAGGTAGTGTTGAGGAAATGGGGAGGCTGCAGAAGGACTTAGATTAGGAGAAGTGGCAAATTAAATACAATGTTGGAAAGTATACAGTCCTGCAATTTGTTTTGGGGGATAAATAACCGGGCAAACTTTTTTTAAAAAGTTGTAAGAAAATTGAAAATACACAGATAGGGGTGCAAAGGGACCTTGGGAGTCCTCATTCAGGATAGCCAGATTGAGTTGGTGGTGAAGAAGGTAAATGCAGTATTGGCATTCATTTCAAAAGAAATAGAATACAAGAGCTAGAATGTGATGTTGATAAGGCAGTGGTGAGACCTCACGAAGTAGTATGAGCAGTTTTGGACTCCTTATTTAAGAAAGGATATGCTGATATGGGAGAGGGTTCAGAGGAGGTTCACAAGGATCATCTGAGGATGAAAAAGTTATTGTAGGAGGAGCATTTGACAACTATTGGCCTGTACTTGTTGGAATTTAGGAGAATGAGGTGGGGGGGGGGGGGGTGTGGATCTCATTGAAACATTTTGACTGTTGAAAGGGATATACAGAATAGATGAAGAAAGATTGTTTCCCATCATGGGAGAATCTAGGACAAGAGCGCACAACATCAGGAAAGCACTGATGTAAATCAGCTCTTGAAAATCAGTTGAACTATAAATTTCTGATACTAATGTTATTAAAATAAGCAATTTTTATTATTACATCAATTGTTGAATGATCTGCATAATTCTTGTATTTTTAACAGGTTGTGACATTGCTTGGGAAAATGGAACGCCTCCGCAGTTCTCCTCTTCATGCTAATGTTTCTACAGCTCTTGACCGACATCTAGAAGCCATCCACATCACCCAAGCTCGTAGGAAAGATGAAATTGTAAATGTGACTAATAGACAGAGGCAAGGAGCACCAAGATATCAGGATGACAGAGGTACCATAAAATTGTTCTGCTGGGTAAAGATATTTTGGTCAAATATGGGTTAATTTAGCAATTTATGACTTCTAAAAGAGCTGAAAACAATGATCTTGTTATCATAGGACAAATATGAATGACAGTGATTTTGAGATGAACAACGTCAGCGTTGCAATAACTTATGTATTTTAAATTATATTAATTATTTCCTATTTTGGCAATTTAATGTCTATTTCTTTAAATGAAACTATTGAATTGAATGGAACAAAACTTGTTGAAAATGAACATCCTCAATTAATTTGACTTCTACTCTTTTCTAAACTATAGAAGATACTGTTAAAAATGGATATCTATCCTGATTCAATCTGTCCAGTGCAACCAGCTAGTAACGGTAGATTTGTCATGTGCTACAATATTCAGGATTCAGATTCTTGTATCATGGCTTGTAAGGAACTATATAGTTACCTTGAATAAAAGACAATATTAATAAGATTTACTGGGATCGCTGTCTGAAGAGGGCTCACAAAATCAGTGAGAACCCCTACCACCCCACACGCAGCACCGGTGGGATAGAGATACAAGAGTATCAGAGCCAGGACCACCAGGATGAGAAACAGCTTCTTGCCACGGGCAGTGCAACTGATGAACTGCTCATACAAAATCTTCTTGACTACTATTTATTTAACAATTGTGTGTGTGTGTGTGTGTATATATATATATATATATATATATATATAACTGCTTTTAGGTGGAGTACAGTGTACGCAGTACTGTGCCCACCCTTTACACCCATGGTTCGTGTGCCATGGCCAAGCAAGCTGGGACGTGGCAGCGAGGTCCTTGGGTCGTAGGTTTTATATCAGAGTGACCTTCTCCTATGCAGGTTGCTTAACCGGGCAGAAGAGGCCTGCCTCCCCTTTTAGGTCGAACCATTTCTGGAGATCTACGACCGCTGTCCCCAGTTATGGAGTGGTGCGCCCTGGAATCGGCCTGCGTGCGTTTACTCCTGCCACAGCCGAGTAAAGGGGATGCAGCATTGGTTGAGGATCAGAAAGAAAAGTTCTAGTAGAAATTTTTTTTAAAGACTGGAGAGAACTCTGCAATGGAGTTCACAGTTGTTACTGTTTAGACTATTGGTTTTTGAGGTGTGTATTAAACTCTGAAATATACTAAACAGTTCTCTAAACATTGACCACCGCCAGTGGGCTGATATCTCCTCCAACCGTGCATCTTTGCGCCTCACAGTTCGGTGGGCTGCAACCTCCTTTGAAGAAGACCGCAGAGCCCACCTCACTGACAAAAGACAAAGGAGGAAAAACCCAACACCCAACCCCAACCCACCAATTTTCCCTTGCAACCGTGCCTGCCTGTCCCACATCGGACTTGTCAGTCACCAACGAGCCTGCAGCAGACGTGGACATTTACCCCCTCCATAAATCTTCGTCCGCGAAGCCAAGCCAAAGAAGATACAAAACTGCATATATGTATTATTTGTTAGGTCTGGGTGTATCACTGTGATCAGTTTTGTCAGGTTGTACTAGTAGAATCATGATAGATGACCTTGAACTTGATTGTACACTTTGCATCACTTGTGCTTGACCTGGCTTTCCATTTGGTTCTATTTCCTGCCATTTTCCTTTTGTTGTGTTTTGTCTTGCACAGAAATATTCTTTTTTTGAAAGTTGACAGATGTTTCCATTTCAATATAATACTACTAGAGCACAGAGAATGAGGTTGACAAAGGGAAACTTTGCACAATGTTAGTTCAAATTTTTGTTCGCTTGCAAAAGGGAATATGCTCAGCTCCTGGGGTTAAACAAAAAGATAATTGGCTTCTCCTTGATATGTTATCAATGTACTGTAGTGCTTTTGTACTATTAAGTACCAAAAGACTTTCTCATTTTTCACGTGCAGATGTTCTTGCTTTGGCTATCGCAGTCAAAGAAATGGCTTCAGCTACACGGAAAGCAAGGACTGCTTTGTGGTGTGCCCTCCAAATGACTTTACCAAAAACACCAAATGTCAATCCAGATGACCAAGGTGAAGTGGAAAGAGAGCTGCAGGACTTGGTGACTAATGGAGACAAAATCTATCAAAATAGAAGCAACTACTATCGTGGGGAAAAGAATGAAGTGGCAACAATTCGTATTGATTAGAGAACTGCCAGATAATTAAAAGACTGAAGCCATATAGTAAATTATTCTGTTCATTATTACCTTTAAATTAACTAAAATATCAATTTGTTAAGTAATTGTAAGCAAATACGTATCTGTTGTAACATGATATGAAATTTGCCTAAAAATCTCAACTCTAGTTTTATCAAGATCATTTTACCTCTTATTTTGGTGAACTGTTCTTGTCAAATCTTCAATCAAAGTGACTAAATCTTAGGAAATTTTAATGTAATGTTTGTTTTAGTTTTAAGATGTTTGTTATTTATTACTTAAATATTATAAGGAGGTCATGTCTTTCTTTGATGTGACCTCTGTTTAGTGAAAGTGAGCAACAGGTGCATCAAGGTGCAGTCTTTTTGTAAGAATTATAAGAGGTAAAAAAAAATCAATAAATGAAAGAAAATATTTAAAGCTTCAACACTTAAGTGAAGATTAATGAAACCAGCACATTCTACCATTATCCTGTTAAGTAAAAGTTTATCATCATTTAGATTTAATAGTATCTTTTATTTATATTGCCCTAACCCCTGATTGGACACTCTGTTTAGATCATTGAAGTTACAGATAATGTGCAACAGTCACAGACTTTGACATATTAGGTCTAGAAATACTAATTAATGATATTGAAATAATACCATTAATTATTATTAAACTTTGACATTTGCACTGTGAATAAGAGCTACCCAGGAGTAATCAATTTGAAACTTGAGTGGTATGAGATTGAAGGAAGGATTTGTAAGTATTCTGATGTGGAAAGACCAATCCTAAAGTTTACACTGTTATATTAAACATTTAATTTCTTGTGAAAACTAGTTAGTTTAGATTTTTTCCCCAATATCTATGCAGAATAAGTAACAGTTTGTTACATAAGGTACACACTGGCAAATGCAAGGTATTTAAATTTTTTGAGTTTTATTCCTCCACATCCTTTCTCTACTTAAAATCTTTCTTTGCTGAAGTTTCTTGATTTTTTTAAAAACAATGTAGGTCTGTAGCTGGTAGCACTCATATTAACTGAACAATGTAACATTTGTCTTGTGTGAATCTGGACACAGAATTATGGCAGATCGATTTATCGTGAGAGTCTTTAACACCAAAGCTTGATATTGTTGTCATTCATCATTCACATTGCCTGTTCTTCGCTCAATGAATACAAAGGTGCCCGAAGTGTTGACGTGGTTGAGATCAGCTAATTCACCACAGATCTTGAATGGAGTTTCTGATCTATCTAGTTTGGCATAATGATGTATGGTGGTTTTAGTTACTAGTCCATTGGCAGAACTATAGCAGTTAATATTTTCATATCACTGTTTATTGATGCATGCTTAATTTATGTTGAAATCATTTTGAATAGTTTCAATTATTTTTGTTGATGTTAGGCAGGTTTGCCTGTGCCTATGTAGTGAGAAGCTACATGATGGCCATATGTAATGCAATTAATATCCCAAAATTATTTGTGCTCATGTATGCTGCAATGGAATAAGTCTTAATAGGTAACTGCATTACACAGCTATATGCATTAACCGATGTATTTGATTAATGCTAATCACAGAAAGCAGATGACTTTCAGCATTTTCAGAGAATTGAAAAGCAATAGAAAAAAATGACCGTAACCAATTATTCATTATCTTGTAAAATGAAGTATGCAGTGTACTACAAATAGTCCACCGTTCAAACTCTTTAAAAAAAACACTGCTTCATTAACAGGTATTGTTTAAGACAAATCTTACTTATATTATTAAGGATATTTGCAGAGGATGTTGCATCAGTTGTGCCTTTGCAGTAAAACTATAGAAATAATGCATCATCCAACAATCGAAATGTGCTGATTTGGTGAATTTCTTTTGTATTGGAATGTGTTAATATTTACTAAGTTTGAAGTATATATTCATTTAATTAGTGTTAATATGCCTTACATATTTGGCATTTGTTATTTTTTAAAGCAGTTATGAGGCAACTTAATGTCTACAGTCAGTAAAAGTTGGCTAAATTTCCATTCAAACATCTATAGTTTTTGTTATGAAGCAATAAGCCTTTGTATATTTCTGATATGAAAACTAGAGTGTAACTGATGTGATCACACACAAGTTCAACATTATGACAACAAATGTCCAGTAATCTACAAACTTAATGTTTGTAACCAAAGTAAATTGCTTCAAACTGGACAGTGTTATACTCTATTTAGTCGTACAAGGCAAGCTAAATTGTCATTCATTTCTAATTCATTGATTGAAATGCTTGTAAACATCTGAGCATCATTTAAAATTTATTTAAATGATTTTAAGACATCAGTCTAAGATTGAGGCCATCAGCTCAGAGACACAAATTTAAGATAATCACCAAAAATTTTTTAACCTGATGAAATTGTCAATAAGAAATACCGTCTTTAGATTTTTGTAAAATTTTAAAAATTCTTCCATTATAAAAATATTTTAAAATGTGATTTTTTTCTTTATCAGTTTAAACTACATTGTTTAATAGTGCATCTTGATGTTATCTGAAGGCATTTCTATTTAAGACATTCAATTATATTTAAGGTATATCAAAATAAATATGATGTATTGGGTATCTTTATGATTTGTTTTGAACAATTAACTTAAGGAACTAGAATATTTTGACCTTTGAATTTCTGAATTGAATGAATGAAAGAAACCTATTTGTCACGTCTGATAAATTGATCAGGAATACAATATGAAAAACCTAGATGTTAAAATGTTTTATGTGATCAATGGAATACTTGGTAATGTAATACATAACTGCTGAGATAGTTATTTCATAAGTTAACAGATGGTTATGCATTTAAGAGCATGTGGTGACTGCTTGAAACGATGTCACTTAAAAGTTAACCCAAGTTCCAAAATTAATATTTAAGAAGTTGACTTTGTATCAAAGAAGGTAAATTTGATTTTCTTAAGTTAAAGTTGATATATTTTACTGAACTGTATGTTACTGAAAATATGACCTTAAATAAATTAAATTGATCTAATTTCTCATTTTATTAATTGTAATTTTTACAATGCACAATAGTGGAATGTTGAAAATCTCGATGTAAATAGTAACATCTCAATGACCATCAAATTGATGGATGGCTAAAAAATTAAAGCCTGTATCATCATGTAGAAAACATGGAAAAGTAAATCACAATTTACAGCCATTACATTTCAGTTGCACAGCAACTATTTGGATGTTAAAGATGGCAAATGGATAGGAAGGATAATTTAATATTACAATACGATGAAGATAACATAACCATATAACCATTTACGGAGCGGAAACAGGCCATGTTGGCCTCTCGAGTCCGCACCGGTTCACATGAGAACTTAATTCTGACAAGTGTATTTCTTGTTATTCATTGCATTTTGATGGTTAAACCAGGTGTTACAAACTAACAAACCTTATTAATAGCAACAGAGGAACATCAATAGAAAATTCACCAGACAATGATAAATTCAAAATAATTTTTAATTAAACTATTAATAACATAACATTTTCTTATTTATCTCTAAGTTTAAACTCCAGTCTGAAAAGTCCATTTTAAATATCTAATTTCAAATTTCTTGAACTTCTGGATTTTTAAAAATTGTAGTTCAGAAGTAATTAAAGAACTTTTAAACATTATTATCTTCATATCTTTAAACTCAAGTCTCTTGATGAGATACCCTTCATGAGTGTTTTGACAAATTTCCCCCAACCTTGTTTGGGTTGTGGAACTGGGATCTTCACGATGAGTTATTTCTAAAACAGGAGGGACCACCTTCTTGGCACATGTGGCTGCCTCTCTTAAAAGAGCAGTCAGAAGTGGTCTTACTTATTTAAAAGCCACTTAGGTTGTGTATCTCTTATGATAAGGATAATACAATATTGAACAGCATCTCCCTCTCGAGATGACTGGCTCAATCCTGTCTTTCCATGATGTCAATTTTTTTCCAGTCTCTCTCAAAATGTGTCTCTGCCTTCAGTATATAGTTCTGACATGTGACATGACATCACCACAATTTTAGTTGTATTTCTGTAAAACCCCCTGCCTTTCTTCAAAATCACTCCATATCCGTAACAACCTCTGGCCTCATCTCTGTTCAAATGCCTTAAGTGGTTTACAATACCAGGAAGTTTGACCACAAACAAAAATCTGTTTAAACAGATGCCCTCCTTGAGTACTTGAATACTTCCGTTTTTAAATAAAGCAAACACTCCATTGTTCTTGAACATTTCAGTTCCATTAAGGTCCAGTTTTCCAGATGCCATGACTCCAAGTGAACTCTTTCACTTAATAGCAATGGTGTTTTTGCATGGCTGTGACCTGTGTGTGACCCTATATCTAGCCCACAATTTCCTCAATAGAAATATGCTTTACTAAGAAATATATTTTATAACTAAACATTTGAACTTTAAAAACTAACACATTTGTTATGTAGGACAGAACTTTCAATGAATGGTAGTGCTCTGAGGGGTATGGTAGAACAAACTTGAAGGTGGGGGGGGGGGGAAAGGAAATGGGTACACTGTTCAATGAAAGAGGCAAACAGTACAAACTGCTAGGTAATAACTGTGGAAAAAGAAACTTAATATTAAGTCAAAGACCCCAAAACAAAATAAATTTTGAAAGATGATGGACAGGGGGGTGGGGAGAAATGGATGAGACAAAGGTACTTACTGGTGATTCGTGGAGAGCCAGCCAAATCAGTTAATGGGGGGGGGGGGGGGGGGGAAGGTGAGGGAAGGAGGAACACAAGTTAGAGAGTGATAATACAGACAATGAAATGGAGTGAATTACAAATTGCAAGGTTGTGAGCATGTCTAATAGATCAGTCTGTGTTAGTGGAGAGAAAGTATTTGCCAATATTACAGTTGGATGACTTGCAACAGAAATATTCTGTATTGATTGAGAAAGAAAGTTATCTGAAGTGAGAATATTTTATTATAGAATTCAGAAGTCTTCAATGTGCCCAGGCAGGAGAAGAGTTGCTTTTTTTCCCCAAGCTTACAATGGACCTCAAACATATAGAGATAGGCAATTGTAAGCTCAGGGTCACTTCCACAGACAGTGGTGAGTGGGCAAATGCATGGCAGATGCAATATAATGTGGATAAGTGTGTGGTTATCCACTTTGGAGGAAAGAATAGGAGGACTGAGTACTATCTTAATGGTATCCAATTAGGAAAAGGGAGATGCAAAGAGACCTGGGTGTCGCTGTACATCAGTCATTAAAAGTGGACAGGCAGGTGCAGCAAGCAGTGAAAAAGCCGAATGGTATGTTGGCGTTCATATCAAGAGGATTCGAGTTCAGGAGCAGGGAGGTATTGATGCAGTTGTATAGGGCCTTGGGGAGACCTCACCTGGAGTACTGTGTTCAGTTTTGGTCTCCTTATCTGAGGAAGGACATCATTGCCATGGAGAGAGTGCAGAAAAGGTTGACCAGATTGATACCAGGGATGGCAGGACTTGCATATGAAGAAAGGCTAAAATGACTGGGCTTGTACTCGCTGGAGTTTAGACGATTAAGAGGAGATTTAATAGAAATGTTCAAAATTCTTAAGGGATTTGACAGGCGAGATGCAGGAAGATTGTTCCCAATGTTGAGCAAGTCTAGAACCAGGGGTCACAGTTTAAGGATAAAGGGGAAGTCCTTTAGGACTGAGATAAAGAAGAATTTTTTCACTCCGTGGGTGGTGAATTTATGGAATTCTCTCCCATAGGAAGTGATTAAGGCCAGTTCCATAGTTATATTTAAGAGAGTTAGATTTAGTACGTGACTAGGGGAATCAGGGGATATGGAGAGCTGGAACAGGGTACTGAGTAGACTATCAGCCATGATCAAAGTGAATGGCGGTGTAGGCTTGAAGGGCCAAATGGCTGACTCCTACACCTATTTTCTATGTGTCTATGACTTGAGACATGTTTTGCAAAGAAGTCATACATTTTGTATTTGGTTCTTCCAACACAGAGGAAAGAAACCTCAATGTGATCACCAAATGCAGTACACAGCATTGGAAGAAGTGCAGGTAATCACTTGGAAAAACTGGTTGGGTTCCAGGATGGTGGAAAGGAAAAGGTGATAGGACCAGCATTGCATAGTAAAATGTAAAGAAGTATTTGTTGATAATAAAATGGACAAGAGAGTCAAAGGGAATCCTTCCTTTGAAATGCTGAAAACCGAGGAAAATTGGGTAGTGGGATCTTGATGAAGCTGGCATAAATGTAGTGGTTGATGAAATGGAAGATGAGGACCGAGGAACTCTATCCATGCTGTCCAGGAGAGTAGTGAGAGCAGAAGAGTGTAAAATAAGATGCAGTTTGGATTCAAGTCATACAATGGAAGTAAACTACTTTCTGTTCAGAAACAAGACATTTCACAGGTGCCTGTGGAGAAAGTCTCATTAGAGAATTTGCAATAGAAACCAAGATTCTGGAATGGAGTTCTAACAGGAAACCAGGTGGGTAGAAGTATTCACAAGAAATGGTAGTTGTCTTCTTTCTCAGAAGAAAGTGATTTAAAGAGATAGGAAGAATTAGTTTGATCATGTGAAAGCAGAAAAGTTGATAGCAAAAGAAATTTAAGCTTTGTACGACGACAAGACAATAGTCACTGATGTACAAAAAGGTTGTTGGAGGAAGACTGAACAGGACAAAAGGATATTCTACTTCCTGCGAGAAGAGAAAAAATAGTTTGTCAATTTGATTCCACCTAACGCTATCTTAAGTGGTTTTCCTCTAATCTACAGTACTCCATTTACAAAGCTTCAGTTTAAGAATAATAAACTTTCGAGAGTAACTGTTCTTTTTATTCTTGTAAATTACAAAATACTTCTTTTCTGAATCAAAGGACTGAAGCAATTAATAGATCAAAAAAATTCAATAGATGATCCTGAATTTCACCTTTGGACAGTATATTATCTTTTAAGAACAGTTAAAGCCACCTGAAAAGTGGTATTAAGAAAACTCAAACATAACTGAGTCTCCAAAACATCCTTTATTATTCAGTTGCACTTCAACAAATGAACAAGAATCTCCCTTCACTGAAGGGGTTCTGCCTCACCAGTTATTTTTGTCTGTGTAGGCTATTTTCATGAAAATGTCAGATATGGCAAATTGAAATACATCGAGAATCTGAAATACTTTATTGGCAGCCTATAACTGAAGATTTTTTTAAATTATGTGAACTGGAATTTAATGTTAACACAATACACTGCAAAAACAAAATTGGCATTCAAGAAGTTTTTTTTTCAAATATTAGATCATAAACTTCTCTAAACAGAAAAGTGTGGCTGGTTCAGCACAGTTTGTAACATCTGTGGATGAAAGCTTCACACTTGGGGACACAATTCAAATTATTTTTACCGCCTCCGTTCTCCTTTCTGTGTTCTCTTCTTCTCCCTTTCTTTTCTCTCCTGTTTTGCAAGTTTGTCTTTTTCTCGCTGTAGTTTGTCTTGTTCTTTCTTTCTCTGCGCATCTTCCCGCGCCTTCTCTCTTTCTGCTTTTTTTGCAACAAGAACAGCTTCAACATTTGTATTTTTGAACAGAGCTATTATGTTAAGGAATCTATCCAATTAATGGTAAATACTGTAATATTTTTGCCTTTCAAATGCAAATTTTAAAAAAACCAAAAGGAAAACAAGTATAATTTGATTTTTTTTCCTGTAATTTGTATTGTTTAGTCTGTTCCACTGTTGTTTTAAGGGAGAACTGCTATTTGGATTATCCACCTTAACAACCACCTTAATCATTGTAGTTTCCTCTTGGTGAGCATCACTGGACAATACTCATTTAAAATGTCTCCTTTAAAAGACTTTTTTGTCTCCAACAGCCCAGCATTCTTTTAACTAACTTTTACAGTTAATACATTTGTAAAAGACATTTGAATTACTTTTTATAAAGAGGCCCTTTGGCCCATCACATCTAAACTCATCTTCGAATATCCAGTTAACCAATCCAATGCTTTATTCTCACATTTTCCATCAGCCCTCTTCAAATTCTTATTACTTATTTATAAAGTATAGTGGTCAATTAACCTTTCAATCTGCATCTTTGAAATGTGTGAGGAAACTGGAGTATTAAAAATTAAATGAGCTTGTCACAACACTACCACTGGTCCTCCATACATTTTAGTAATCTAAGTAGTTGCAGAGGAACTTCAGCCCTCGTGGTTGCCCAAAAGGTACACAGTTCTTGCTCTCTATGGGCTGATGGGAGGATATGCAAGCCTCCCTTGGTATTATTGCACAGGGAATTATTCAAATGGGAAAAGAGAGAGAGCAGTCATCAGGATAGCATGGTTAGGGGAATAGACACTATTCTCTGCTGTAAAGATAGATACCCCAAGTTTGAGTGTGCCTCCCTGGTTCTAGAGTTAAGAACCTTTCAGAAGAACTTGGATGCAACTGTCATGTCCATCTAGACACTGACATCCATAAGACAAATAAGGAGGTTCTGCTGAAGGATGATGAGGAAATCGAAACAAAATTGAATGTTGTGCCAAGTGACAAAGGGTTTAAAAAAAAGGTCATTGTGTGCCTTAATGCATTTGGTAGTAATGGGAGTATCAGCATAGGGGAAGGAGGGAGCTGTTCCATTGGGGTGGACTTCAACCGAAATTTGCAGGGACCAGTGTCCTGTCAAATCACCCAACTCTGGCTGTAGACAGGGCTTTACGCTAAATAGGAAAAGGCAGGGCCCCAAGAATAATTAATGAAGGAAGGCATTTGACCGTGCTGAGTTATGATATAGAGGCAGTAAATATTAATGCAGAATTGGTTTGGATCGAAATCCTGAAAAGCAAGGGAAAGTCTACAGATGCAGGGGTCAAGTGCCATACTCAAAAGTGCTGGAGAAACTCAACGGGTCTCACTGCATCCAGAGGAAGCATCCAGTTAACATTTCAGGCCTGAGTACTTCCTCAAGGTTCAGATAGGGATAGTCTTATCAGCTCCCAAACCATAATCTCACAATAGGGTATGTTTGCATAAAACTGCATATTAAATGTTATGAATGAATTCAAAACCCAATAATTTTTAAAAAATCATCTAAAATGCATGCTCAGCAAATATGGGCAACATCAAAATTGTGGCCCACACAAACTTCTAATTTTAATCCTATAAAGCATAATTCCATGGTTTTGAAGTGTTAAGATCACAAAACATTATATACCAATTACGTACCAGAATAAACACATGAAGGAAAAGGATACATTTATCACTATGAAAGTTAAAAGATCCACTTGCTCCATGGGTCCCTTCATCTGCAGTGCTCAAGTTAAAGAAATTAAAAAGTAAGGCTGTAAATGCCAAAAAGAAAATAGAAGATCAGGTGCATTTATACTATAGAATGGGTTTGTATGGAGAAAACAGCCTAAAGAGATTCATTAAAAAAAAAGGGCCATAAAATAACCAAGTGAGTTAGCAGGCAGGCCCCTTTCCCCTGGCCAATGGATTCAAACCAAATGTAGTTTATTAGAATCAAATGGTCAATAGGATATTAGTTTGATCAATATTAATTCGATTTCTAGTGAACAAAATCTCGACAAAATGTGAGTCTCATTCAACTATCAGAAAAATTGATTGACGCAATATTCATATCAAATTTTGGTAACTGCAACATAGGATACATTAATTTTTTTGCCCATCCCATTGTTGGCTTAACCATATAACCATTTACATTTTTTTTGGAAAGTCGCTTCAGCTGCTGATTGAAGGAAATCAGTTAGGGAGTCCAACAAACAACAGACTTCTCTCTGCACCCACCAAAGATCTTCCTGTCTGGTAACAACTTAAGTTAAGGCACCAGCACCTGTTGAATGTAATGACAGTTTAATTCTATGCAAAGTCCTGAAAACTGCCTGATACCAGTAAACTTGGAGAAATGAACAGTAAATGACCGGACAGTGAAAAAGAACCATCTTCTCACACATGCGCGCACACACAGAATTAGGAGGGAGTTAAGGAACATAATAGTGAGAAGTTTAAATATTCATCTTATTATTCTGTATTAAGAAAATAAAACCAATATCTTTAAAGTAGCCATTGTCTTGGTGAATTTCCGTGGCTGCTGGTTTTAGAGATCGTAGGGTTCATAACAAGTGGGAACTCAGTCCTTGCGATTTGAAACCTTTGGAGTTTTTGTGATTTATTAGTAAATTGTTTTTCCAAGCTAATTTAAAGCTTGTGTGGGAAACATCCATCACTTACAGAGCTGCAGAGAAAAAGAAACAAAACTGATGTTCATTGCTGGGGAATTAAAGCCGGCTGCAGTCAAGGGTTTTATGAAGAAAATAGAAATATAGAGGATTATAATGAAATATTATACAAGTGAGAGAAAATGTGAAGAGAAAGACAGACCATTTTCCTGAGGATCTATCTGTTGAAATGCAATTGCAATTGAAGCTGGATGAAGAAAGAGAGAAACGGGAGTTTGAATTGCAGAAACACACGAGTTAGAGGAAACTGAAGAGGAAATAGGAGTAAGGAAGAAGCTGAAAGACAGGCTTTTTGAATGAGAAAAGTTGAGACTTGAGATGGAGAAAGAGGAGAACTGAAGCTCTAACTCCTGGAGACTTTAGTGGTGTCAGGTTTTCTCAATTATTGACAATATTTTGACTAACATGCTACTATAATTTTAGTTTTTAACATGTTATACACTATTATAAATTTTCCAGTGAACCAGGTAAATTTAAAAAGTGCACACAAGTTTCAAGGACGAGCAGAAATGGAGACCATGGTGACTTTGATCACCTGTGAGCTGCATAATGAACAATAGGAATTTCCAAATTGTATTAGCGGCCAATGCTTGTAGAAAAACATTTACCACTGCAGAAAATATTGCCAACTCTGATCTTTCATTATTAGCATTGCAAATTCCTGATTCCCTTCCTTTATAAATATCACGTTTTTGCATCTTTGAGCTGGTAAATTTTCAGCTTACACACTCTCAACCAACCAGATGACGTGATTAAAGCTCTATCTTTCCCTAATCTGTTCATTCTTTCCCCCTTTGTTACAAGGGAATGGGAAAAGAGCAAGAATGGATTTGAGGAGATGATCATGGATTTCTGGAGGACCTCAACAACTCTAATAGAGAGAGTGGAGAGCACCCAATTCCTTGGAGTTCACTCAACATCTCCTCATCTACTGGCGACTTGAGAAAAGGAACCCGTGGAAGCTGCGGGAGACTGCTGTCGGGATACTCACGCCGGGCTGCAGACTGCTGGGAACTGGTCGAACTGGCTGGAGGGGTACCAAGTACCAGAACCAGGGTGCGAGGTGGTGCCGAGGGCGCTGAAGGGATACGGACTGTGACGGAGGTTCGGATCTGGAGCCCGGGTTGCCAATGGTTTGGATTGGACTCTGTATGACTCCAGAAGCACTGGAGGTGAATCTATGGATACTTGGTGACTCTGGGGGGGCGGGGGATCCTCTTTTGCTTTTCTCTCTCTCTCTGAATATGTCTGACTGTAAGAGGCACTTAGGCAATTCCTGGCAGTGGCTAATCTGTCTGCCTTGCAGCAGACAAAAAGAAATTTCATGTAATATGACACTGTTTTATTACTATGAAAATAAATTGAATCTTGAAAGGCACAACAGCGATTGCACTTCCTGAGAAGACTGAAGCGGATAAGGCTACCGGCCACCATTATGTCAACCTTCTACAGGAGTTCTATTGAAAGTGCCCTGGCCAGCTGCATCACAGTGTGGTACGGTTGCTGCAGAGAAATGGATGGGGCGGGGGGGGGGGGGGGGGAGAGTCAATCCACAGGACCATAAAAGTGGCAGAGAAGATCACTGGAGTCTTCCCCTCCCCACCCCTCTCATCAACGTGATATACCAGGATCATTGTCTGACGAGGGCTCTCAAAGTCACTGAAGAACCCTTCCAGCCTGCACATAGCATCTTAGAGGTGCTCCTGTTAGGGAAGAGATTCAGGAGGATCATAGCCAGCACCACCAGACTGAGAAACAGCTTCTTCCCATGGGCAGTGAGAATGATGAATGACCAAAGGAACTTCTCACACTAACCATGGAAGATGAGATTCATGAAATAACATTCTTTTATATAGATGAAATACTCATCTTGCATGTGTATTGTTTGGCTGTATGTGCGTTTTGGCTGGTTGGGTGTCTATGTGTTTTGCATCAAGGAACAGAGAACGCTGTTTCATCAGGTTGTACTTCTGCAATCAGATGACAATAAACCACTTGAAAATCAGTCTGAGTTATCCTACTGACGTTATCTTATTTTTTTTTCTTCGTGGCAAAGCTTTAACAGAAAGGATATTCCTCCTCATCAGTTATATTTGCATACTGTGCAAGCACGGCAGCTTTTGTAGATTTCTCCTCTTCTGAGGCACCTTTTTGTTTCACAACAATCTGGGCTTGTTTCTCAATCATACTTGCAATGGCATGCACTTCATCTGAAGAAAAAAAGAGGCTCCAGTTAGAAATCAAACTTGGAAAGTTAGAATCCCAAAAAGCAACAAGATTTTCCTTACTATCTTCATAACAGGAATAAAATAACAACCTACTGAGTTAGGAAATATACTCACCCAATTAATTGGCTTCATGCATTTAAAATATGCAAATAAAAGAACAGCAATTATTCGACATCTGAGATTATCCTGAATTTTACCTTCATCATTTTTCTCTTGTGTGACATTGTTTGTGATCTCAGACCACTTTTGAATTATTTCATTGCAAATGATTGTTAGTGAATCTTCATCCTGAAAAATAAATAACAGTACAAGTGCTGTTTTATATATGACTGGCCTCAGAAAAATAACAACATCTGAAAAATGGGCACATCAAGAAATATTCAAAACAAGTCAAGGAGCAACAATATCATTCTGTATATTTTAGAATTAGCTTGATATAGTTAAACTGCAAACCAACAAGGCATAAAAGTGCCCAGTTATGTCCTGTCACTAAAAGGAGGACAACCTCATTTGGCTGATGACCACAGTGTTGGAAGGAAAACGTCAAAACTTACAAAACAATAAATCCTTAAATAACAAACCACATGCAGTCAGGTCCCAGTAGCATTCAGTTGGCGCTCAAGAACTTGAATCAAATAAGTACCGAGCAATTTCTACCTTCAAAAAATAGAACTCTTATTGAGCAATAACATTACCAACACTCATAACCCACATGCTGAAGGGTCACTATTGTGCAGGTACACAAATGTATCAACAGGAACAAAGGCATAGTCTTGGCATTCTGCAATATTTTGGTAGTCACTGGATTTTCTAAATAAGGAATATGATTAAATACTCTTCTCGAGTTAGCACTTGTGCTTTTCCATCAATGCCAGATCTTGAACACTATTTCATCTCCAAGAGACTCCTGA